>NC_081435.1:33791914-33961914 GCF_949786415.1 Peromyscus eremicus
TAAAAGTATGGGTAAACCACAAGCCACATGGCAACTTATAGATTAATAGAAATGGGTTAATTTAAGATATAAGAACTAGATAACAAGAAGCCTGCCATGGTCATACAGTTTATAAGTAATGTAAGTCTCTGTGTGTTTACTTGGGTCTGAGAAGCTGCAGGAACCAGGTGGACACAGGAAAATTGTCAGCTACAGAACTGTTCACTAAGAGTAGTAGTGATTATCTTAGTTTCAGTGGAAGTTGTAGTGAGCTCCAAGTGGTTACAGGACAGTCACATGTTTTTTTTTAGGAACAACTGGCATAGATGAATGTAGTACTTTAACCCTAGAGTGTGCCTAGGGACTTTACTGAGCAGACTCTCCAGATGGGATCATTAAGGTCCTTGGAGCAGAGAAACAGAGTGCATGCTATCAAACTATTCAAACAGCGCATTTTTTTAAAGCTGGAAGGTATGGAGGGCCTAAGTGCAAACTTCTCTTCACAGCTGAAGTTCTCAGCTCCTAGAACATGGCACCTGACTTTCCCATCCATGGGGAAAAGTGCTTAGAGCTCCAGCTCCCTGATGAATAAGTGAGTAGCTGTGGGCCGCCCATGTTCTCGTACAGCTTTGTGAAGTGGGAAATCCTAACAGGAGGACGGTTTTCACTGGCCTGCTGCATGCATGTAAGTTTCTCTCCTTCACAAGCAAGACTTTGTGGCATCTGATTGAGGCTCCCTGTATGGGAGGGAAGCTAGGCATTATCGGATAGAGCAATCTAGTCCAGTGATTCTAGACTGTTTCCATTAAAAACCATTTTCTGTCCTTCCTGACTCCCAGGTCCAGAGGTTACTTCATGTGTGAGAAGGGATTTATTTTCTTTGTGGTTGTTTTCTGCAGGTCATAGTATGCTTAGAAAAAAATGCCAAATCTACTATAATTACTATATTTATATAATACAATATAAATAATACTATATTTATTACTATATTACCAAATCTATTATAATATACTACTACATTATGGATTATATTTATTGAAAAGTTATAGAAGAGTAGAAGCTAAGAAACTATTATCAATTTGTAATAGGAAAGGCTGACCAGTCAAAAACAGACTTATCGCCAATATCCTACTTCTTAGTCTCACTATTCTTGACTTTTTGGCTGTGAGTGTCAGCCATGACCATCGCAACACTGCTAGTCTTTCTTTTTTACAGCAACTTTTTCACTCATTTCCCCCCCAAATTTGTTAACTGAGCAACCACTATGGGGGCCAAGAACTATATGTTGTATGTGCTCCTGTAGTGGGAGTAGTTACAACTGGAAACAGGGGAGACATGGCCTTTGCTCAGACACAACTAAATGCTTTGTAAATGGCCACTTAGCATGCCTTTCAGGCCCAGGGCTAGATATTTTAGTTGGACATTTTAAAATCTAATGTTTTGAATATATTTTATTATACAGTATTTGAAATATGTCAATGCAGAAAGGAAATGATTATAACTGAGTTGGTTTATTTTCAAGGAATTTTTACAATTTAACAGACATCCTATCTGTTATGTAGTTTACCATTAGGATTATGTTCTTGTAAAAAAAAATATTTGATTTCCAACCCTATTCATGTTCTTTCTGCTCATTTCTGCGACAGTAATTTTGTTCCTCAAAGAATAAATTGTGTTTTTATTTCTCCATCTTTTTTACCTCAATATCTTGCCAGGCCCCAGATCCTGTGGTTTGGTAAGTATGTCTCAGAAGTTCATGTGTTGAATGAAGGCTTTATCCCCTTGATAGTGTTCTTAGGAATAGTTGGGGATTTTAGGATGGAGGGCCTTGTGGGAGGTCATCAAGGAAGGGCAGTATAGGACTTTAGTCTTTCTTCTCCGCCTCTGTCTTTGGCTTCCTGGCCATGAGCTGAGCAGTTTTCTCCTATGTACACCATCTGCCATTGTTATCCATCACCTCTACTAGAGGCCCAAGGCAAGGAGTCCAGGTGATCATGGGCCGAAACCTTTAAAACAAACCGTTTCTCTCTGTATAAACTGATTGCCTCCAGTGTTCGTTACAGTAACTGAAAGCTCACTAAACACTCAATAACACTTTATGTAACAGTTATTGTCCAGCAGTATGACAGAAGAAGTTGAACGGGTATCAGTATCAGGCAAGACATTTTTCAGACACAGCCTGAAACAAAATCAAGGGAACCATTTGCAGAGTTCTCTGTGGTGTCAGGGGTCCCGGCTTGCAGTTTCTGACCTGATGTTAGGCGAGCTGATGGTTTGCCTTGAGTCTCTTCCCTACCCTGGGTGTCTGTGCTTCACTTTGAGAGTGAGTGGGTTGGACTAGGTGATTTGCAAATCTCTTCCTGTGCTCAAATCTATGATTGTGTAATTCCTTACTTGGAACATATGGGCAATTTGAATGATGAGAATTTGAATGAGGCTCATCAAAATTTGGAAAATACTATCTCTTTTTATGCCAGAGTAAGCAGCGTGGGAGAATACGTGACATTCTCTTCCTTTTATCAGGTTAGGTATTTATTTGTGCAAGGGGATATATTTTTAAGGTCCTGCAAATGCTTTACTGGCATTTTCTCCAACTCATAACATATTTTGGAAGGGACATTTATCCCCCGCATATCACTTGCTCTTTTGTTGATGGTTTCGTTTCCTAGGAAACCTGTGACCAATTAGGCTTCTCCACAAACTTGGGGGAGATATCCTTGACTTGTGTCTGTTTTATGTGTCTGTCATAGGGTAGGATGTTCTCTGTCTGGTCTACACTGTGACAGACTCTCAACTCAAGGAGGTTTTTGATCTTGAGAGGTTAGTATATTTTTAGTTTTGAAAAGTTAGTATGTTATATACCAAAGACAAGTTTGGCTATTCATACAACAGTCCACCATGCTTGTAGAAGTGCAGCTGCAATGGGATTTTTGTAAACAAATGTCGGGAGGAATGGAGTTCTTGTCATCAGGGAACTGCCTTTCAGTGACATTAAAGGTTACATCTACATGCAATCATGTTACTAGGGTCACTTATCACTTAATAACAGGATTGTAGTTTGAGAAATACATCATTAGGCAAGTTCATTATTGTGCGAACATTATAGAATATGGCTACTCAAAGAGGATAGCTACAGAATCAAGGGGTGAAAGAAGCTTTGAGTCCACCACTGGATATGTGGTCTACTGTTCATGTGTCCTGAACAATGTAGCCACACGCAATGCTGAAAACCAAGTGACTGAGAGATTCTCTCGTAGTTTTGTTTTTTTTGTTTTTTTTTTTTTTTGGTTTTTCGAGACAGGGTCTCTCTGTGTAGCTTTGCGCCTTTCCTGGAACTCACTTGGTAGCCCAGGCTGGCCTCAAACTCACAGAGATCCGCCTGGCTCTGCATCCCAAGTGCTGGGATTAAAGGTGTGCGCCACCACCGCCCGGCTCTATCGTAGTTTTATTACCTACATATCTACATAGCTTGCTTGCACATACTGGATTCAATGCACGTTGAAGAAAGCTCTGCTTCCTGTTTTGTGTGATAGCTATAAAGTGTGATGACATTTCTGTTTGCCATTCCCGTGGAAATGGGCGAAGATTTCATTATTTCTCCCGCAGTCCTCCCAGAATACGAATGGTGGCGCTGCTGGCCCATTTTATTTCCCTCTTGCAAAGCAAAAGCGCAGGGCGTTCACCTGTCTGGATCATTAATAGCGTTTACTACAAGGCAAAGGAGGAGACAATGCCATTCAACACCGTGACTCAGGACACAAGCTAAAGTCTCTGTAAGGTCAGGGAAAGGCCGGCTAGCAGAAGACCAGCCACCGTCCCTCAGGCTCACACTCACAGGTATTCCACAAGGTTACTTCCACCACTTTACTTGGTGGGAGAGTGTTACTTTTGCAGGCAAGCAGCAGACACCGGCTTTAGCTGAAGGGTCTGTCCAAGCTGATCCTTGGAGGCAGAAGCAAAGCTTATTTGGTTAACTTCAAAAAGCTCTCTGGTGTTCCAAAAGGTGCAAACCAGGTCAGGGAAGACATAAACTAACTTAGGCAGAGACAGAAGCCCAGAGAGGAGGAATGGCTTCTACACACCAAAGCTTAGGGGTAGAGAAGTGTATATGGTCAGTGGGGGAGTAGAAGCATTTAAATGCAAGACTAGGGGATAAGGCCTTTGCTCCACGTGATGGTCTTGGGTGGCATTTCCTATGTAACCCAACAAGTTGGATTCACTTCCTTCCTCCTCCAGGCTGGAATTTAAGGAAGGGGAATCCTACAAATCTGTCTCTTTGGTTCTGCTTCAATGAAACATGATTATCTGGGGACAGGTGGCTGTGGCCATTTCCCAGGGGGCCTATTTCCACTCAGGTCGTGTTATGAAAGGATCTTTGGAGGCCCTCTTGATAAGAGTTTTCTGTAGCCCCTCATTCTTCTTCACATGAGCAAGATACCACTGTGTGTGTGTGTGTGTGTGTGTGTGTGTGTGTGTGAGAGAGAGAGAGAGAGAGAGAGAGAGAGAGAGAGAGAGAGAGAGAGAGAGGGGGGGGGGGGGAGCTGATGCCAGTAGTGCTTTTCTACCACTAAAATAGTCAGGATAATAGTAACGATCATGATAAAATTCTGACTGCTTTGAAGGCAGCCCCTGCTGCTAGTTTTAAATTACAGGCGATGTTCTCTTCCTCTCTCTACAGAACAATACAAAGGAGGAACACAAAAAGGCAGGCTGAGAAGAAGCATGTAGCTTGTGCGTGGGCGGAATCGTCTGGGGAGTGTTTCCAGGGAACTCTGGCAGAAAGGCTCTCATTTGTGAAGGGTTTCCCCTGCGCTGCACTGTGGCAGGATAACAGATGGTCTCTGTACCGCAGAAGGGAAAATACCTTTTGTGTTCGCCAATGTCATTCACTGCAGGCAAGCAAATAGCAGGGCCTCGCAGGCAGCCCTTCTGCTCCCGAAGGCCTCCTTGGTCATGAGGCGTCAGATTTTTTCTCTGTGAGAATAAAAATAGCCTCTTCCCAACCGTCTGCACGTGAAAGCCATCAGCCTCGTACACAGTGCCACATCCCCGTTTAGAGAGCGGCTTCTGCCACGCTTGAGTGGGAAGCCAAAGGCATTTCCTTTGTGACATCGTCAGAAACTCGCAGCCCTCCCATCCCCCACCACGCTGACCTCATTCTCTCTGTCTTCAGGCTTGCACCGTGAGTGTGTGGAGACCCGAGACTGCAGCATGCTGAAGCACGATTTGAAAAGGTCTTCCTTGTTAGACCACAGGCTTAGCACGCTTTAAAGGAAGTTAAGGAAAAGGCAGCGGAATCGTTGATGACTCTGTGCCTTGTAATTTTGTAATTGTCTTCATTCGCTTTTTTTTTTTTTTTAAATCTCAGATGCTGTCTATTGCAAAGATCCAACAGAATGGATGGAGCAAACCTGGAATCTTGCATTGCATTCTCACTACAGTTCTTCAGTGTTCTTTTGACTCCCCCATTGCAGAGGCAAAAGGCTGAGATCCTCTGAAACCGCCAAGTTAAAATGCAGTGGAGTGGGCTGAAGAGTTTGCTCAACGTTTAGGAGCTCTTGCAGAGGACCAGGTTCAGTTCCCAGCTTCCACATAGTGGCTTGCAAACCACCTACAATTTCAGTCTCAGAGGACCCACCACTCTCTTCTGACCTCCTTTGACACCATGCATACGTACACATGCATGCATGCCAGCAAAATACTCACACACGTAAAATAATAGACAAATCTAAAAACATTAAAAAGTAGTGGACAGGTGGATATTGTTATTGTTTGGGTGGGAGCTCCACCTTAGCCCCTGGCACCCTGGCATCCGTATACCCAAAGAGTCAGGAACGTTCTGGTGGAAGATCCACCTCCACTCCCCTCCCCCATCTCTTTCCTCAAACCTGCCCCCTCAAAGTCCGCCAAACACAGCTCCTCCCCCAGAGAGGCTCAAGACCACTCCCACAGGGCATTTAAGCTGCATCTCAGAAAACAGACAAGTGGTTTTTCCAGTCTCTTGTCATGGGTTCTCTGGGTGTGGGTGGGGGGCTTGGATTGCTGCATCGGCAGAGAGGTTTATCGGGGTGCAAAAAACAAAAAAAAAAACAAAAAAAACAAAAAAACTTATCAGTTATCCCTTACTGCATTGTGCCACCAACTCAGGGCAAGACTTGGTTCCATAACCGTTCGTGCAATAATGAAGACATTCTAAAGTGGCTCTTTTTTGACTGTTGAGAGGATGTACCCCCAAAGGATTGTACTCTCTACAGGAATCTCATATGGGAAGAGGAAAAAGGCTGGTAGCTTGGTGCTTGTCCGGGAGAGTTTGTCTCCTGGAAACCTCGGACCTGGCATGAGGCAGTATTGTTATTGGACCACCTTGTTCCTCTTCCCAATATAGCTACTGCCTGCTGCTCTTTATTTCTTGCCTGTCTGAGTGCTCTGTTGAGGATGGATGGTCCAGCACGCCTTGACAGCAGGTTACCAGGCCTCAGGCCCTGACTCTACTAATTTCAGTAACAGCTCTGTCTCCTCTTAGTTTCCATTCTACTACTACTTGGAAATAGGTTGATATATTTCCTTCCATCTTTGATGGCTCTTGATGCTTTGAGGCCCTGATGTAGAATGGGAAGTAAGATAGGAGCTGGCCTGCCTAATTTTTAGTGCAAAACTGAAGCACATGAGTGTATTATAAACTCTCACACACAACATCAGGGCCTGCTGTATCATTTTGATACCTATCAGCACTTCCTCTTCCTCCTCTGGTCTTGGATTTTTTTTTTTCTCCCTCCTGAATCTTTAGTCCCTTTGTAAGAATGAGGAACTACTTGCAATCCACTTGTAGGTTTTAAAGCCAACAGATGACCTATTCTGTTGTTATCTTAGAGATGTTTTAGAGCAGTGGTTCCCAACCTGTGAGTTGCGACTTCTTTGGGGGTCAAATGACCCTTTCACAGGGGGTCACATAACAGATATCCTGCATATCCAATTCATAACAGGAGCAGAATTACAGTTATAAAGTAGCAATGAAATAAATCTATGGTTGGGGGTCACCACATCATGAGGAACTGTATTAATGGGTCAAAGCATTAAGAAGATTCAGAACCACTGTTTCAGAGGATTGGGGGTGGGGGGAAGTCTTATGCTGGCTTCTTAACTTGCCTGGTTCATCAGAACCTTGTGAGCTCTGTGGAAAGCATTTCGTCCTGAGACAGGGGAGAAGAGGCTCCTTGATACCATCATTTATCACCCATGATTTTAGAGCTTGTCAGCATTGGATGAACCTGTACTGCCTGTTCATTTCTGCCAATGTTGCTTCTGGTGGTTTTTATATCCTCCCCCCAGTGTCTGGTACAATATTGGTATTTCAGCTAATTTAATTCTTAGGAAAAAGTATATGTGTCAGAGCACCAAGGGAAATGAAACACACAGTTGAGGAGGGCAGAACCCTTTGCTTCTAGATTTCTGGCTACTAAACCGTTTATTTGACCTATTAATCTTTTTTTACCCCCATAAAGTAGATGTAGAATTGAATCTGGGGAATGATTCTAAGATTCTCTTATTTCTACAAAACTTCCAGGCTTTTTTTTTTTTTGAGAATGTTTCAATATAGATTATGAAATGAAATGTCAAGAAAATGCACTTTTGAATACCCTTTGTTGAAAACATGTTGATTCTCATAAAGCCTGAATAGAAAAAAAGGCATTTTCCAAAAATATTTGCTAGTGATTATGATAAAAATAGATGGTTAATCTTTGAAAGGAACAGAAATAAAAGTTCATTGTTCTGAAATGTTGTCATCTGTGAGGAGTCTTTCCAGAAGGGGAGGGGGATGCTTGTTTGGGGTGTCCAGTAGGCAGGCTTTGGAGGTGTGTGCTGAAGAATACAGAAGACAGGGTGATGAAGTGGTTAGAGACCAGAGCACAGATAGAGGAAAGGAGCTGCGATTGAGGAATGTTTGGAGTTGGCATTCTGTCCCATGCTGCAGATGCTGATGTCTCCCCTCAAGTCTTCTGAGAAACGGGATTTGAGTCATATTTCTATTCTTATGAGCAGATGTGATACCCTGAATTGCCCAAAATATCATTAATTGATAACTATCTGAACTGGTTCCCAGAGCCCTAAACTTTGTAAGATTACTACCGTATTACTTAGGAATGACATTTTCTTTGATAGGAGCTGGGAGGCTTCACATTGGGAACATAATTCAGAATGGCTCAGAGAAGATGAGATACATCTATATATTTAGGGAAATTCATCTTTTTAATCCTATGACATATGTTGGCAATAAGGGTATACACAATATCGATGTGTTTGATGAATATGTCATTAGCTGTCATTCATTCTAGAAATCATCCATTACTTGACTTCTCTAGAATACATTTTTTTGAGACAGCATTTCTCTGTGTATCTCTGGTTGTCCTGGAACTCACTCTAGACCAGTCTGGCCTGAACTCAGAGATCCTCTGCCTCCTGAGTGCTGGGATTAAAGGCATGCACAACTATCGCTAGGTTGAACATATCTTAATTTATATAAACTTTTATAGAAAAGATGTGGTTGGCTGAAGACTCTGCCCCCTTCCATGAATTTTTAGGCCCTAACCCCTGGAACTGCAAATATTATGGGATATGGGAAAATGTGTCTTTTTAAACATGAGTGTTTGGGATCTTAAGGGAGAGCGATTATCCTAGATTGTCTAGTGAGTTCTAAATGTTACACATACATACTTGATAAGATACTCAGAAGAGGGAGGGAGAGAGGGAGGGAGGGAGGAAGAGAGTGGGGGTTATGATAGGGCAGAGAAAGATTTAAAGATGTTGGCATCGAAGCCTGGAGTGATGTAGGCTTGAAGGACATTAAGCCTGGACCCTTTTCTCATATTCAAGAGCCCATAAAACCAAGGAATGAAAATTAACACTCTAATTACTGCTTGGAAGAATGTGGATTGAGTCACATTACTGGTCCAAGGAGGAGGCATGAGTCAACATCCTGAACTGCACAGAGTCATTAATTCATACCTGTTTCCTAAAGCCCAGAAGCTTGTAGGATTACTATCTAGCAGAGGCTAGAAGAGTATACGCCATTGCCCTTCCTGTGACAGTCATTTACCTAGATAGAAAAACACCAGTCTAGGGACTTTAGACATATAAAGGAATATAAAGTAACATGAAGTGTACTTATCAGTATAAGTCTATTTAAAATGTAGATGGAACAACAGCCTCTTTGGCCATCATCCACTCCTATCCGTCTCCATAGAGGGTGCTCCATTTTACGCTCTAGTAAATTCTGCCTATCTTCTAAATGTGCAACCTGTCTAAATTCTTTTGAGGGAGATCATAAGGCCTGGGGAGTGGAAGGGAGGCCAGAGCAAGGTCTTGTGGCAATACAATAACAAGAAGAGAGAGGCTGAAGATGCTGGTTTAGAAGACAGAGTTAGAGAGTCACAAACCAAGGAATGCCAAGTGAGAACACAGGCTGGAAGAGGCAAGTCATGGCTTCCCTTCCAGATTATCCTGCAGAAGTATAGGCATGCTGACATTTTAACTTCTTTCCAGTGGTGGTGATTTTGGACTTCTGGCTTCTAGAACTCTGGAAGAATATGTTTCTGATATTTTATGTCATTAAAATGTGGTAATTTATTACCATACCAAGAGATTGGTAATTTTTAGAATGAGAAATGTTCACTTCCGGTCAACATAGATATCTTAGATCTTTAGGATTTCTATAACTAAATATACTATAGGTTAAGTGACTGATAAACCAGCTGTATTTATTTCTCATAGTTCTGGGGCTGGGAGTATAAGATTAAGGCACTAGCAAACCAGGGTGCTATCAGTGTGGTATCTGTTGAGGGTTACTTACTGGTTCATACACATGTCTCATTGGTGGAAGGGCTAGGCGACAGTTACTGTTGTCTCTTTTATATAAAAATTTTCTGAATGGTCTAATCTCTGCCTAAAGGCCCTATCTCCTGATACCATCACTCTGTGGGTTAAGATTCTAACAAATTATGGGATGTGGTATATACATATTCAGTATTTAGCATTAAAAGATGTGATTTACATCCCTACCTGAGACAACTAAACATGGGGAAAATATATAAATCAGTAGTTCTCACGACATCAGACATCAGGAAATGAAGGTGTTTGATGAGAGAGAGGAAGTGAATGATAGGTCTTACATTTGCCTCAACTTACTGCCTGGAGAGAGTTTCCAAGTTATGCAAAGAGAAGTACTTACCCTAAGCCTAGCAAGATCTATAATTTAAGAGGTGGAGATGGTTGTTCAGGTTGGTTGAGAAAGATAGAATTCCCTGGAAAGAGTAGTGGGTTTTCAGTAGACGATGATCAGCAAATGGCTGAACATTCTATCATGGTGTGTGTGTGTGTGTGCAGGAGGAGGAGGAGGAGGAGGAAGTGGACCACCTTAAAGATTCTGAGGAGAAAAAATAAAAGTTCATGGTGGGCATGGAATAATGTCTCTTTCAAAACAGCGATAATGGAAAAAAGCTCATACACCATGGGACTTTGGTTCAAATATTTGTAAGGAAAAAAATCAAAATAATCTATCTTATCAGATCATAATACACCAAAACTACACAAATAAATGGAGACTGAACAATATACTCCTGAATGTTCCTTAAAGAAATCATGGAGGAAAGAAATGAGCTCTTAGAATTGAAAGGAAGGGAAAGAACAACTTCCCAGAATCTTTTGGATACATCTAAGAAGAATGTTTGTAACTGTGAGTGCTTACAGTTCCTGAGGAACAAGAACAATCCAAATCCAAAGGTAGGAAATGGCAAGAAATAACTAAGATTGGAGCAGAAATTAGTAAAATGGAGACTAAAGAGCAGTGCACAGAATCCACCAAATGTAGAGTTGATTTTGAAAGAAAATTAAGATTGGCACCCTGACCCCTGGAGAGCTAACCAAAGGAAAGGAAGAGCCAAACTGATGAAATAGGAGATGAAAAATGGGTAGTTAAGATTCCCAGGAAATAATTATTAGGGAATACTTCAAAAATTTATATTCCAAAAAGCAAAAATCTAGAAGAAATAGAAAAAAAAATTCTTTGGCACATGTGATCTATCAAAATTAAGTTAAGAAGCTATAAATATAAACACTTATAATCAATAGGTTTTTTTCTGTATATAACACCTATAATGAATTCATTGAGAAAGCTATCTTGGAAAATCCCCATAATAACTACCAAATAAACAATACAGGAATAAACCTATCTAAGGATGTGAAAGACCATTACAATGAAAATTTTGCCTTAAAGAAATTGAAGGCAGTTGGAGAATTGGAAAGACCACATAGGCTCATGGATTAGCAGAATTAATATGAAAATGGCAATTCAAACACAAGCAATGTACAGACACAATTCAATAAAAATCCCAGTGATAGTGTCCAGAGAACTAGAAAAGCAATTTCTAAAATGCTTATGGAAGCATAAACAGAATAAGGCTCTGAAGAGCTAAAGCATCCTTACAAGAAAGAGCAATGCTGCATATTTCTCAAATTCTATTATGAGGCTATAGCATCACCAATAGCAAGGTGTTGGCACACAGTCATGGAGATCACTAAGCTAGAGAACCACAAAGAAATCGATAGTGGTCGCTTCCTATTTTTTATTGGCAAAGTGGTAGAAAAACGCAAACTGTAGAAAAGGCAATAACCTTAACAAATAATGCAAAATCGGATGATGACAAGAAGAAAGGTAAAATTCGATCCAGATATCTCCTCCTGCATACATTCAAAATGTACCTAACACCTTAATATAAGACTGGAAACTCTGAAACTGTTGGAGAAAAACATGAGTAAATACTTCAAGATGCAGGCATAGGCAAGGATGTTCTGAACTGGACTCTGAACAGCACAGTGATGACCATAACCCCTGACAAATGTGGTTCAGTGAAATGAAGAAGCTTCTACACAGTAAAACTAACAATGACCAGAGTCAAGAGAGAGCCTATGGAATGGAAAAATACCCATTCTCAACTATGCATCGGGCAAGAAGTCCATACCCAGGCTGCCTAAAGAACTGAAAAATTAAAGACTTCAAAAATCTAATCAATAAATGGGGTTCAGGAACTGAACAAACATTTCTCAAAGATGAAATACAAATGGGCAATAAATAGTTGGAAAAGTGTTCAATGAGCTTAGCTATCAGAGAAATGCAAATTAAAACACATTTGAGATTCCATCACTTGCTCTCATCAACTATCATGAAAAAGAGCTGGAGAAGGTGTGAGGGAAGGGAACAGAAGGCCCTTGAAAACATTGAAATTAGTACTATTGTATGACCCACCTGTACTAGAGGGACTCTAACTCATGCATTTTTATAGCGGCAGTAGTCAGTGTAGTGAAAAAACAGAACCAGTCTCGATGTTCAAGAGATGAGTGGGCAAAGAACATGACTTTCATGTGCAACGAAAGCAGAACATTCGCAGGAAAATGGATGCCTTTGGAGATCACTATGCTTAGCAAAATAAGCCAGACTCAGACAAATACCACAATTCCTCTACTGTGCAGATGTGGAATGACGTGTGTGTATGGATATCTATTTTTAGGTTATGAAGCTAGAAAGGGGGTCTTGGAGGAGAGGAGATCTAAAGGGAGGTGGAAGCTAGGACAACGGAGTACACATAACAGATAAACTAACAGAAGGACCTCCTGGAAGAAGAAAGGGAGTCAGCTGGAGGAGGGAAGGGCCATGGGGAGGGTGGTGGAGTAGAGGGATGAATAATATGTCTGAAGATTCCATTCCATTGCATGCTAACCTAAAAAGTCATTAAAAACCAAACACAATTGTTTAGGAGTTTTCCCTGTAAAGGCAAAATTAACTTTAGACCATATGATGCTCTCAGTTTTCCAAACAAAGCTTAAATAGAAAATACAAGAGGAAATAATAATAATAATAATAATAATAATAATAATAATAATAATGCCAAGTGTGTGTGTGGGAACCTAACTGCATCCTAGAGTAAAGTTCAAGGCTACTTATGGAAATACAGACTCATTCAGCATTTGGCAAGACTGCTGTTTCTTCCCTCTATTCTTTAGATGAGCCACCTCCTCCCATGTCCCCTGCCCACTGCAGAACCAAAGAGGAATCTGCCGGAGGGAAGCCACACACTGACAGAAGATGACTTACCTTTAGAACACATTTCCTGGTCAATAAAATCGACTAACATTCTCTTCATTTGTTTTGGCTTCAGCTGCCCTGCAGGGTTTTAGAAGAATTGGACTCACAGAGGTGATGCACTTTGGCAGTGATTGAGAAAAGGAACACTTCATTCAGCCATTTATTGGTGTTGGGGTGGAAGATGCCCTAGTACAGCATTCTCATTTCCTTTTATTATTTCGATTCTATGACCATGCTGACCATCTATCTGTCTTCATAAGAAAAACTTAATGGGGAAGGCTGAACAATTCCAAAGCAATGAGGATCTTGTTAAAGGCCTATCAGTAAAACACAGGCTGCATTAGTAAAACCGAAATGAACGTGAGTCAGCGAAGTCTGCAGAGGTGTGGTCGTCTATCTAAGAATGCTACTTTGCTAACTTAGTGACTTGCTTGAAATTCATTTCAACAATAAGGAAGAGAGGGCCGTTCGAGATAGTTTGAGTAGAGCGGCTTTCAGCAGGTAGACAAGATCTATCTACCCATGCTGTCTAAGGAGATGTGAGGACAGATACTGAAACTGGGAAGAGGGGATGGGATTCAGAATAGGGGTAGAGCCTAGATAGCACTGAATCTAGCTGGCTGGGAATCCTTGCATTATCATGTTTTAGCACTGTGCTCCGGACCATTTATTTAAATTTGTTGCATCAGTTTCCTCAGATATAAAATGAAGGCACTAGTATACAGTGTAGACACAGAATAGTCAACAAAGCACAGAGCTTGAGTCCATTAATAAATGTTATTTAAGAATAGTCAGTAAGACAGAACTAATAAAAATACATATTAGCTGATGTTTTGGAATGGTATTATAATAATAAAAGATAAAAAGTTTCAATGGCATCTCATGCCAATTCACTGACATTTCATAATTCAGGTTCTTTTGGAATTTAACTTTATTAAATATGAGAGTATAAATAAACCAGGAGGGGCAATCCTGGTTGAAATGCTTTTCTTAATTTTTTTATGGATTTACCTTTAAAAATGAACCTCATATATGTCACGTAGGCATAGAGACATCAGGAACTTAGGGTTTGCCCTTACAGAAAAATACTGGTACATAGGTTAAGAGTGATTAATCACAAACGCCAGATTTATTCACAACAGCTATTTTAATCCAGATTAAAATCATGAGAAAGTAAGCATGAAAGATCTGAATGGAACAAATCTGGACTCCTGACTCTGTGAAGATTTACCAAACTTCCATGAGGGACAACTATGGCTGGTAAATACCAATTTGTAATGTTACTGGCATAGAAATAGGAAAGTTTAATTTGGTTGCATCTCAATATGATTTTTTTTAAAGCTCTTACAAAACCTACTAAACATTAGAGCAATTGAATACGCAGAGATTCTTTCCCGATTAACATAAAATGGCGGACTGGAGGATAAAGGAAGTCTGTCCGCCCACCTGTCCACACTGGTGGTCTAAAAAGCTTCCAATGTACTCACCTTAGAGTCAGATGAACTATAATGACTGCTACTTCCTTCCAAACCTTTGATTACTGGAAAATCCTTTTGAAGAGAGAGAGAGACACAGAGAGAGAGAGAGAGAGAGACAGAGAGAGAGAGACAGACAGAGACAGACAGAGACAGACAGAGACAGAGACACAGAGATAGATAGATAGAGAGACAGAGAGACAGAGAGTGTCGGAGAAAGTAGAAAGGTTGGCTGGTGAGAATGAGTGAAAAGGATGATAAATTTATAAGTTGCTAACAAGAAATTTATGGTTTCTTTCTCTTTTTTTCCCTTTTCTTCCCCCACCAATCCCCCATCCCCCAAACAGAATTTCTCTGTGTAACACCTCTGGCTATCCTGGAACTTTCTTTGTAAAAAGGCTGGTGTAGTAGAGTATTATTTTAAGGTGTGTTACTTTTGTTTATGTTGCATTTGTTTAACTCTGTGAAGCTGTGTTACTATGCCTGTGTAAAACACCTGATAGTCTAATAAAGAACGGAACAGCCAATAGCAAGGCAGGAGAAAAGGTAGGTGGGGCTGGCAGGCAGAGAGAATATATAGAAGGAGAAATCTAGGAAGAGGGAATTGAAAAGGAGGAGCCAGAGAAAGAGGAGGACATTAAGGGCCAGCCACCCAGCCACATAACCAGCAACGGAATAAGAGTAAGATTTACAGAAGTAAGAGAATGAGAAAAGCCTAGAGGCAAAAAGTGGGTGGGATAAGTTAAGAAAAGCTGGCTAGAAACTAAGCCAAGCTAAGGCTGGGCATTCATAATTAAGAATAATCCTCTGAGTATAATTTATTTGGGAGCTGGGTGGTGGGGCCCCCCTAAAAGAGCCAAAGAGCAAAAAACAACAGTAGGCTAGCTTCAAATTCACAGAGATCTCTGCCTCCTGAGTGCTGGTATAAAAGGCGTTGTAGCTTCCTAAAATAAGAGGGAGACACAATTTATCAGGCCAAGAACCAGGATGTGTATTATCCATCAGGGTGTATGATGTGTAGAACCGAGGTTGAGGATGCAAGCCATGGCAGCACACTGATGAGAGCAGGATGGAGACATCTTAGTGATAACAAGACAGTTTGGCCAGATGAAGTTTATCATCTATTCAGTGAGCCAGGAAAGTTAAAACACACGACGTGGTTACATCTATGGGGAGAAGGTCTGGGAGTTGGGATCAGCGAGGCTCAGGGAGACGGTTGTCGGCTTTCCAGACCCTGATTATTACATCTAGGTCATGGAAGTTCTGGACCCATAGTAACTTTTATTTACTTTACTTCAATGAGCAACCTTTACCTATCATGCGAATACCCTTTTCATCACCATCATTTACTCTCCAAATGTAAAAGAAGCTTCTGTAAAGTGTGCCCCTATGCCCTCGTTAGAATGGCTCATTTTAAAACCTCATGAAACTACAACTTCCACACATTACGGGGCATAGACTCTTGGGGTAAATATCTCAGAGTTTCTTACAGAGTGAAATATCTACTTCCCACCTGACTTAAGAATTGGTTTTTAAAATTATCTTATTTTAATTTTTGAAATTAGCATGCAAATCATTAGTATTAGCTTTCATTATGGCACTTTTGTACATGAGTTGTTCTGATTCTCTTCCCCTCTCTCCCTTATCCACCTACCCCTTTGTATCCTTCCATCCTCAGTAGCCCTTTCTAGTTCTTTAATATCTTTCTCCTGTTATGTGAGCTCCTTCCCACACATATATTAAAAACTAGTACCTGAATAGTAGGTTAAACATGTGGTATTGTCTTTTTTTGTATCAGCAACACATCCCTTAATCTAATCCCCAGATCCATCCATTTTTCTCAAATTTTTATTTCATTTTTCTTCACAGCTAATAAAATTCCTTCCAGTATAGGTACCATGTTTTTATTATCCTTTCATCTGTTGATGGATAGATGGCTAGGTGGGTTCTCATTGCTTGTTACTGTGACTAGAGCATCAATAACCTGGATGTACAAATATCTTTTGGGTAGGATACAGCCCTTTGAGTACACACCCAGCAGTGGTGTATCTGAGTCATCAGGCAGTTCTATTTTCAATATTTTGAGAAACTTCCATTTTTGGTAATCAATATGGCTGCTAATAATTTACACACACACACACACACACACACACACACACACACACACACACACACATATATACACACCCCTACCTTATCAACATGAAGGACTCCTCTTTCCCCACATTCAGGCCAGCATTTCTTGTTTGTTTTCTTGATGATAGCTATTCTAACAAGCAACAGATGGAATCTCAAAGTCCTTTTAATTTGCATTTTCTCAACAGGGAAGGATGTTGAGCGCTTTACAAAATATTGATTGGCCATTTGTGCTTCTTCTTTCATAAAATATCCATTTAGTTTACCCTGATATCTGGCTCTGGGTCTTTATTAAGACTAATTAGGATTCGTGCAACAAATTAGCCCATTTATTGATTGGCTATTTATTGATTAATTGGGGTGCTTAATTTTTCACAGTTCTTTACATATGGTAGATATTAGTTCCTTGTTTGGAGTAGAGCTGCTCCCACTCTGAGGGCTGTCTAGTGCTGTGAGATGCTCTGTATGGCAAATGTGTTGCTAATTAGTCAATAAATAAAACACTGATTGGCCATTGGCTAGGCAGGAAGTGCAGGCAGGACAAGGAGGAGAATAAAGCTGGGAAGTGGAAGGCTGAGTCAGAGAGACACTGCCAGCCACCACGATGACAAACAGCATGTGAAGATGCCGGTAAGCCACGAGCCGTGTGGCAAAGTATAGATTAATGGAAATGGATTAATTTAAGCTGTACAGTTAGCAAGAAGCCTGCCACGGCCATACAGTTTGTAACCAATATAAGTCTCTGTGTTTACTTGGTTGGGTTTGAGCGGCTGTGGGACTGGCAGGTGACAGAGATTTGTCCTGACTGTGGGCAAGGCAGGAAAACTCTAGCTACAGTCTAGTCATTCTGCAGAGAGTTTTCTTGGCTATACAAAAGCTTCTGATTTCATGTAATCCCTTCTTGAGACTATGTACTGTTAGCATCTTTTTCAGGAAGGTCTTGCTCCTGTTTATCTCATAAAGCAGTTTCAGTATTTCAGGCTTTAAATTAAGGTATTTGATCCTTTATGAATTGATTTTTGGCTAGGTGAAAGAAATAGACCAAGTTTTATTCTTTATGTGGGAATCCAGTCTTGTCAGTATGGACTGTTTTTTCTTTCCAGTATCTGTGCTTGGTACTCTTGTCAAATATAGATGATTATATCTGTGTGAATTTATTTATGGGTCATCTGTTGTGTTCCATTGGTCTACGTATCTGTTTTTGCACCAGTGCCATGCTGTTTTTGTCAGTATGGCTCTGAAGTATAATCTGAGGTCAGGCTTTATGGTATCACCAACATTTTTTTTTCTGTTTAGAATTGCTTTAGTTATTTGAAGCCTTTTATGTTTCCATAGAAAACTTGGGATCAATTTTTCTTGAAATTTTGATAGAAAATGAATGTCTAGATTACACATGGCTCTTAGAAATTGGATCCTTCTTGTTAAAAATAAACACCAAGAAGTCCAGTTTATGGTACAACTGGTGCTTAAGCAGAATCCAGTTTTGTATGGCCCGCTGGATGGTCTCGGGGAAGACCCTGTTGGAACCTCATTACACAGAGGTGAAATTCTAGCACATTTTTTTTTTTTTTTTTTTTTTTTACAGATACAAGAGAATGGCTGGTTTATATAATGGGAAATAGATGAAACATAACACTTGGGGATTCATTTAATTCTAAACTAAGAGAACCCAAGAGAATCCACCAAATGACAATTTTCCTGGAGACAGGGCAGGCTTATCGCACTCTAATTTGTGTTATTGAATAAGAGCAAGACACAAATGCCCATAAGTGGTGAAAACGGCTGTCTCAGCTTCTGGTCCCTGTAATGAAGTTACGTTGCAAAATGAAATTTTCATTATAGTGTTTTCTCTGACTCATCCAACAGGCATTCTAAGCACATCAAATGGAAACTCATTATAGTATACTGTGTTTATTCCCTTTTCTTCATATTATCCAGTATTATTTTTCAATTTGTGTGACTCAGCCTTGTTTTGCAAAGAAAAATATAAACTTTAGCAGATATTCAAGTAATAAAGCAAAATCATTGTAACTGCAGCAGAGTCCACTCAGTTATAAACAATACTAATATTTGGTAAACTTTATTTCAGATACATTTTAAAACACACAGACAGGCAAAAAAGAAATAATTTATGAAAATGAGACTATATGGCATGTGTTTGTTTAAGTAAAGTGAAGTTTTCCTTAAGTTTTACTGGATTTTATGAGACAGTAAAATTAAACTGAAAGGTAGTAATATGTTTCATGCTGTTCAACATTTTCTTTCTTAAGGCATTCCCATACAGCTAAGAAAAGATTTGGAAAAATTAAGATGTGAATATATATGCATGCCCCCCCCATGTATGTAGAGGTCAGGTAGTTCACATGTACACACAACTGACATGGTGCATATATACATGTATGCTTGTTTGTTAAAAAAAAAAAAAAAGGTCTCTCAGAATTCTCCCATAAATTGGGTGTGAGCATCTAGCAAAAAGAAGCATTAAATCAAAGATTCTGTTGAAAATGTAGAGACATCATTGTAATTTCTTTATGGTTATTGCTTTGTAGAAATAATAATAGTCTAAGAATAGTCTGATTTTTTTTAACTATAAAATATCTTGCTTTACTAGTATCAATGTTTATATAATTTTTCTAAAGACTTGTTACTCAGTAACTTGATCAGTGTTTCAAAGTTGATTATCTTGTCTTTTTCTTAGCAGGTGGTATAACTTTACAGAATGTAAGTTCAAAGTTTGCTGGTTTTATTAAAAACCCTGGTGTATTTAAGATGTCAATACAATGTTAGTAAGTAGTCTTTGTCACATTCTAGGAGGCTTTTTTTTCTGTCTGTATTTGGTTTCAAATTTTTATCTGTTGTGTTACTCAATTTATAATGTCTGTTTAAGTTTGAGGATATTGTATTGATAGCTTTCCTGAAAGAACAATCTTTGCTTTCCTCTATTAGAACACTTGGTTATGGCTGCATATTATTTCTATATCCTGCTAGGTTTAATTTGCCTATACTTCAGAGTTTTATGTACATTTACGAGTGGAACTTACAAATGTTAATCAATACTGGCAATAAACATGGACCTGTGGAGAGACTCATGTTTGCTCCATAAGGGTGAAGAACTTGAGTTCCAATCCTTAGTAGCCACATACAAATCCAGTATTGCCTCCTGTGTCTGTAACTCCAGCACTGAGTGAGTGACGATGGGTGAATGGAACTAACTGCCCAGTCAGTCTTGCCAAATTGAGGATCTCTGGGTTCAGTGAGTGACCATATCTCCAAAAAGTAATGTGGATCCAGAGCAGGCCCCATGTCCAGGATTAGGCAGCTACTGTGCCTCCGCAAATGGAAATGGCCCACATAGGCCCATAGGGAGTAGCACTATTAGGAGGTGTGGTCTTGTTGGAGTAGGTATGGCCTTATTGGAGGAAGTGTGTCACTGGGGGCAGACTTTGAGTTTCACAAGCTCAAGCTAGGTCCCTTGTCACTCTCTCTTCCTGCTGCCTGCCAATCCAGGTCTAGAACTCTCAAGTTACTTCTCCAGCACCATGTCTGCTTGCATGCCACCATGCTTCCCTTTTGTGATGACAATGGACTAAACCTGTAAGCCAGCCCCAATTAAATGTTTTCCTTCATGCGAGTTGCCATGGTCATGGTGTCTCTTTGCAGCAATAGAACACAGACCAAAACAGCAGGCAAAACAAACTGGATTCCATAGACTTAGAGAAAGAGAAGAGGTGATATCTCAGAGTCATTTTGATATGCATTTCTCTGATGATTAAGGATGTTGAGCATTTCTTTAAATGTCTTTCAGCCATTTGAGATTCTTCTTTTGAGAATTCTCTGTTTAGTTCTTTAGCCCATTTTTTAATTGGATTGTTCAGTATTTTGATGTCTAGTTTCTTGAGTTCTTTATATACATTGGAGATCAGTCCTCTGTCAGATGTGGGGTTGGTGAAGGTTTTTTCCCATTCTGTAGGCTGTCTTTTTGCCTTACTGACCATGTCTTTTGTCCTACAAAAGCTTCTCAGTTTCAAGAGGTCCCATTTATTAATTGTTTCTCTCAGTGTAGATGTCTGTGATCTGTGCTGCTGCCAGGAGAGGCTATGCTGATGTCCGTGCTGTCTCCAGGGGCCATGCTGATGTTTGTGGTTCATGTTCCCACTGGAGGCTATGCTTATGTCTGGGGTCTGTGATGCTGCCTGAGGCCATGTTGGTGTTGCTTGTTCATGATGTGTGTTTGTGTGTGGGGTGTGTGCTGATGTCAATGGTTCATGCTACCCCCAGAGGCCATGTTGATGTTTGTGGTTTGAGCTCCTGCTGGAGTCCATGTTGGTAGCTATAGTCTGTGGAAACCATGTGGAAGCCCATGATCCGTGCTGCAGCTGGCTGTTATGGGCAGGGAAACTTCTGCTGCAGTGGTATCAATGACTCTAGACTCATAACTAAGAATGAGAGACATTGAAGACTCATGCAACACCCCATCCCCAAACAAACAGTCTAGATAGAAAGCCATTGAAGAGGCTCCTTAAAAATTGTGATAAAGATACTGAAATGTAGCTCTTCACAGTAGATGGCTTCTGGTGGGGGGATGGGAAAAGACTTGCTTGCCTTTCAGGGCCTGACTGCTGTGAGTTTGACCATGCTCCAATGAGTATTTGGGCAACAGAGATTTTACTTGGTGTCTTTATTTTTATTAGCTGGTAGTGGTAGGGGGCGGGGAGGGCACATGAATGGGAGGGTGAACCTGGGAGGAATGGGAAGCATGTGTGATCGGGTGCATTGTATGAAATTCCCAACCAATCAATAAAAATATTTATGTTGAGAAAAAAAAAGATGGTCAAAATACATTGTATGAAAGTCTCAAAGAATTAATGAAAACTTTTCTAAAAAATAAGATGGAGAGTAACTGAGGAAGACAGCTGACATTGACCTCTGGCCTCTACATGCACACATACATGCATATATATGTGCACACACTTAATCCACCTCGAGAAATACTGATATTAAAGAAGTATTAACTATAAATATCAATCTTCTTCACTGTCATCTGAAACTATTATAATAAAATTTAAATTTTTTCGAAATGGCCTACCATCTTAGGGTTTCTATTGCTGTGATTAGAAACTATGACCAAAAGTAACTTGGAGAAGAAAGGGTTTATTTCAGCTCACATGTCCAGATTACAGTATATATGAAAGGAAACCAGGACAGGAACTCAAATAGGGCAGGAACCTGGAGGCAGGAACTGAACCAGAAGCTATGGAGGAGTGCTGCTTACTAGCTTGCTCTTAGTGGCTTGCTCAGTCTGCTTTCTTATAGCATCCAGGACCACTGGCTCAGGGGTGGCACCACCCACAGTGGGCTGGACTCTCTCCCTTCAATCACTAATTGAGAAAATGCTTTAAAGGCTTGCCTACAGGTCCATCTTACAGAATCATTTTCCGAATTGTGATTCCCACCTCTCAGATAACTCTACACTGTTTCTAATTGACAAAAACCACAACAAAACACCAAGTAGGACATTTACAAGTCCCACCCATAAAAATTCACTGAGACAAATACATTTTAAAGTGACAGGTTAAAAAATTACTTGTTCAGTATTTTCTTTATTGTTCCTGTCATATTTTTCTACTTTGGGGACTAGTTTTTGCCTCCTTCTATTTTACTTGAAATTCGTCCATTTCTCCTAGTTTTTTAAAACTATTGATGTAGAACTTAGTTCATATTGTCATCTACCTTTTTCCTCTTAATGTTTTTACTGTCACTCCTAATTTTGTTAGTTTTTGATCTTTCCCCTTATATTAACAGGGCTCACAATACTAATTCATTTTATTCCCTTATTAGAAGCAACTTACCTTTTATTTTTATTATTTATATTGTTTTTTTAATTCATAACTTAACCTTCTCCTATCTACTTACTTCCTTTATTGCTAGGATTCCAATTTATTACTTTAGAAACTTAAATTATTCCTATTATTATAATTTTTTGCTTGTATGTTTTAGTTTCTGGCTGGAGTAATGAACAAAAGTTATGCTTATTTTAGATACAGCTTATGAATGACTTGTTTTCATAATATTTTACTTTTTGCTTTCATTTCTTTTTCTAATTCTGCAGGCTTAATTTACTATTATCTTGTGTAACTTCTTTCAACTACTTAATCTCTTTATTGAATTCCTTTTAAAGAATTAGTTAGGTTTCTGCAATTTCTTTGAGACTATAAACAACCATCATGCTAAACACTTTTAGAATTTCTACTAGGAAAGTCCTTCTGTAAATGTCTCTCTATCCAACAGAATCAAGCTCCTGGGAACTCACAAACTATAGATCAACAGCTGTGGAGCATGCATGGGACTAGATTAGGCCCTCTGCATATGAGAGACAGTTGTGTAGCTTGGTCTGTTTGAGAGGCCCATGGCAGTGTGTGGGAGTTTGTGGGAGTCCAGCTCTGACCTGCTCCCACCTTTTGAAGGGGTCTTAGGTGGAGGGGAGAGGAATGAGGAAATATCAGATAGAAAGAGAGACCTAGAGGATGAGAAGGAAGACAGAAACAAAGGATAGCTTCAGGAGGGCCTGGGTCAACACTCCACAGCCTCATCCTTTATTGAAAAGGGCTTTTTATAACATGCTAAGGAGAGGAGCAATAGACCTCCCCCTTGCAAGATCAAAACACAGTACAGCCAAGTGTAGACCCTTCAAAACACCTGGTAAATACACCCGTGGCCAAATCATCCATTATGCAGCCCTGGTGGGTAAAGCAAGCTCAGATTCTCTGACCCTGAGTAAGTTCTCACTAGGAAGCCTCTGTGGGCTCCCACAACAGTGGGAGCAGGATCTATCCCTGCTCCATGATCTGGCTTTTTGGAGCCCATTACCTATGGTGGAATGCCTTGCTCAGCCTTGATGCAGTGGGAAGGGGCTTGGTCCTGCCTCAACTGAATATACCAGGCTTTGCTGACCCCCTATGGGAGGCCTTACACTTTTGGAGGAGGAGATGGAAAGGGGTTGGGTCAGGAAGGCTGGGGTGGGGAAGAGGGAAGAGAGATGAGAGGGGGATCTGTGGTTGGTATGTAAAATGAATAAAAAAAAGTTATTTAAAAAAAGTCTGTCTATCGAGTCTGCCTTTGATGGTACATTGTGGACAACTGAAATGACTCTGCCATTGGGTTCCTGCTTCAGTCCTGCCTTCCTTATTTCAGAATGCATTTGTATGGGGGCAGTCAAGGATATTGTTCATGCCAGCAGGCCTCAGTAACCCGTCTCATGATTAGTAGCCATGCATGTGATAGCTACCAACTTCTCAGGAAGTTTAGATCTTATTTCTGGCATGGTCATGGGACTGCATGATCACTTGTTTTATAGCACACTATTAGAATTTTACTGGTTGACTGTGGAATCGATAGTTAGTAATTCTTTATTATTTCCCACAGAGCCTTCAAACAGTAATGTCTCTCTAGCAGAACTATTGAAGAAGCAGGGAAGACAAAAGCTTGGGAAATACATCAACCACTTCTTCAGCCTTTGCTTGCTGAGAAATTGGGATTCCCTTGAGAATAAAGAGGAAAGGCAAACCACTTGTATCAAAGGAAAATAACTTATGGGGATTGATTTTGTTGTTATTTCGAGTCTTAGGGAGCTGTGCCTCATTTATATTTATATTTTTCTGGTTAAAATGTTTCATATAATCAAGGTAGTATTTATTCATGTCTGGCATTTGGGTCGTTGTTTCTCTAAGTGGAGATTTAGTGGATGACCTGGGTGGTCTGTTTCAACATTTATAACCAAAAGTCTGCGTCTGTTTCCAGAAGTAAACAAGTTGAATTGTCCTACTGAGCAGACTTGAGAAGTGGCTGTGATGTACGCAACTGGCACAGAGCTGAGCCTTGAAATCAAATGAGCAAGGTGCGTGGGGTTGGCCCTTGGCTCCAAATCTGTCTGCCTATGCTTTGTTTGGTAGTACTGAGTCTGCGACTCTGCAAAAATAAAGTTCTCTGTTGTTCCTTATTTTTGTGTGAGGACTGACTACAGAAAGTACAGGGAAGAAGACAACAGGGCTAGAGTATTTCCTGTCCCTACCAATGTGCTAACTGTGTCCTTGGTACCGGCAGCAGGCTTGGCTCAAGTTCCTAGCATCCATTCCCCCATTCCAAAAATCATTTCCACCCTCACCCCTCAGACAGAGTGGCATCCGCAGGCAGCAGCTACTCATTAGAGGTCTGGCTCTAAGTAGTAACCCTGGCAGTATGTGTGGAAAAATGACATATCGATCTTAGGTAAAGTTTACCACTTTTACCACTGTTTGAGGTTGGTAGTTTATGTCGAGGAACAGAGAGTAAGGAACTCTAGAATAAGGTTAGTAAACATTAAGGAAAGAAGGGGAAGGGAGAGAGGGTTTTGGGATTCTGATTCTACAATTCCCGTTTGGATACTCTTTATCTGATACTGTTAAAAACACAGCTAACAAAAGACTACATTACATTTTGCTGTTAGCTACCGAAAACTGTACTGCTCGATTTCTGAAATGATATTTAACCTCACTGTGAACCAAATACAACATGACATCTGATAGTGGAAACAGTAATACAGAGTGAAGAGAAGGCTCCCGCTTCAGAAACAAAATCCTCAGGCAAATGAAAAGCACGAACAGCTTTGGTAATTTCATAGGCCATTTTCCACATGTGAACTACTGAGCTAGACACCGGAGTCTGGCATTTGGCTAGGAAGCACCAGGTAGGTGGAGGCCACACCCAGGTGGAGGCCGTCAACCCTAGGGCCTGATGTACTTGTAAGGTTGACATTATTGTTGTTACCCTAGAACAAAGCATTTTAAGCATTACTTTTTCCTGGTTGTTTTTTTTTTTTCTTCTTCCATCTTTCCGTGTGTGCACACAGTAATTCTGCAAACCTAGGTTTTACAAAGTATTTTTCCTTTAATGATGAAAGTGTTATCTGCAGCTTTTAATCACCCTGGAATTTGTCAGATGGCAAATAATGATTTTTTTACATAGCTAGTGAGGCTTGTCCTTGGTGTCTAGATGCTCTTGTACTGAAGGGCAGTAGCTTGGAAAATTTTCAGTCTTGTACACAAACAGACAAAAATGTGTTTAATGGCTATTTGATGACTTTCCTTTTTATTAGTTCTTAGAGAATGTCATGCAATGTATTTTGATCATATTTACTTCCAAACTACTCCCAGATCCATGCCCCCCTCTTCTCTTTTTTAACTCATTAAGTACAGTTGGTGCAGCCAATATATTCTTAGAAGTGTGGTCTTCCACTGGAGTGTAATTAACCCACTAGGGGCCACATCCTTAAAGAAAGCTTGACAGAGGTTATCAGTTGATGATAGTTCCTCTAGGAGCTAGGGATGTGACTTTGTTCCCACATCTCTTCTCCATGCTGGGATTTTGCCTGGCTTGAGCTTGTTCAGGCCTTGTGCACGCAGTCACACACATTGTGACTTTTTTTGTTTGTTTGTTTGTTTTTTTTGTTTTGTTTTTGTTTTTGTTTTTTTGAGACAGGGTTTCTCTGTGTAGCTTTGCGCCTTTCCTGGGACTCACTTGGTAGCCCAGGCTGGCCTCGAACTCACAGAGATCCGCCTGGCTCTGCCTCCCGAGTGCTAGGATTAAAGGCATGCGCCACCACCGCCCGGCACATTGTGACTTTTAATGGTCCTAGTTGATATTGCAGATTGCTCAGATCAGCATGACCCAGGTGGCAACATGCCCTCCAAATGCCAACCTGTCCTCAGGTGGCAGTCCAGACCCCTGGTATCCACTTAGCCTTCAATGGTAACAGGAACCACTGACAGCACCACAGACCCTGGCTGTGGTAGGGCCACAGACCCAGACTGGCCTACCTCTACAGTTTGGGACTGGACAACACCATGGCCCCTGGTGACAGTGCATGCTACTCAGGTCTGTATGGCTCTGGGGGCAGCTTGATCCTCTAAGACCAACGTGGACTCAGGTGTCAGCCTGGACTGCAGGCCTTTTCAGGACCCTCAGTAACAACAGGAGTCATAGATTTCAACTCAGAGCCCAGCCACAGCAGGGCCACAGACCCAGACATACAGAAGTCTGGGCTGGAGGTCAGCATGGTCCTGGGTGGCGGCATAGGAATCCACATTGGCATGGCGCCTATGGGGGCACATCCCTTAGACGTCAACTTGGTCACAGGTAATGGCCCAGACTCCAGGCATCCATAGGACCCTCAGTTGTACAGGGAGCCATAGACATCAACACAGACCCCCACAGCTGCATCAGGGTCACTCACCAAGTCATGGCCCTTGGCAGCAGCCCAGACCCAGACATCTGACTCCGTGTGGCAAGCAGGGCATCTCCCTCAGCCTGTTTCTCACCACCCTTGCCTCTTCAGATCTACCTCTCTCCCAGCGCATGCGTACGTGTACACACACACACACACACACACACACACACACACACACACACACACCTGCCCCCAATTTCACCACCTTGTACTCACTTACTATAATGGTGTCCCACAGGCTCATGGGTGAAATTCTTCCCACCTCAGGTCTGGGGTGGAGCTGCACTTGTCCTCTGGAGTCTGTCAGGCCTAGAAACCTTGTTTGCTTCCTTGATGTTTAAGTTTTTAAATCTTTATATGTTCTAGATGGTAACCTTCTGACAGATGTATAGGAGGTAAAGATTTTGTACCCATTCTTTAGGATGCCTCGTTGGTCAAATGATGGTGTGTCTTGCTGTACAGAAGCTTTTTCATTTCACAATGCCACAAATATTAATTCCATTAAATTGTTGGTTTTAATGCCTGTGCTACTGTGGTCCTGTTCAGAAAGTCGCTGTACTAAGGAGTTCAGGTCTATTCCCTACTTTGTCTTTTGTCAGATTCAGGATGTCTGGTCTTACGTTGAGGTCCTTGATCTACTTGGAGTTTATAAAGGGTAAGCAGAAAGAATCTATTTTCATTCTTCTACATGTAGCTATCCAGGTTGACAAGCACCATTTATTGAAGATACTGTCTTTTGGCCAGTGTGTATCTTTGGGCTATTTGTCAAAACTTGGCTTGCTGTGGGAGTAATGACATTCTTAATTCCTTTTTTTCATTCCTATAGAGCATGATATGTCTAGGATTTAAAAAACAACGAATTCTATTTCTTTGTAAATTCAGCCTGGTTGAAGTGACTTATAAAACGCTTACTTAAAAAAAAAAAGTTAATGTATTGCGATGCAAAACATTTTAAATTTTATATAGTCCCAATGCTGATACTGTGCTCCTGACGTTTCTTTTCAGAAAATTTTTACCTATCCTAGTCTCTTGAGGGGGATTCCTTGGAGTTTCATACAGTAATTTTAGGTTTCAAATTAAGATCTTGGCTACATTTCAAATTGATTTTTGTGCAAGGTAAAAGATATGAATCAGACTTTACTCTTCTGCAGGGAGATGAAGTTTTACCAGTATGATTTGTTGAATAAGCTATTCTTTTTTCCACTTCATGTTTTTGCCTACTTTGTCAAAATTAGGTAACCAAAACTTTGTTGATTTCTAGGTCCTCTCTTCTATTCTATTGGTCTACCTGTTAATGTTTCTGCCGACTCCAGGCTGTGTTTATCACTATACCTCTGTAGTATAATTTGAGGTTTGATACTGTGATACTGCCAACTCTTTAGGTATGATCGCGTTGGCTATTTGTAGTTTTTTGTTAGGAATTCTTTTTATTTTTTAAACAATTGTGAAATGTAACATCAGAATTTTGATTCTGACATATAACATCAGAAATTAAATCTGTAGATTAGTTTTGGTAGTACAGTCATTTCCACAATATTCACTCTGCCAGGCCAGGAGCAGGGGAGGTCTTTCCATGATCTAGTGTCTTCTTTGACTTCCCTTTTCAATGTCTTGAAGTTTTCATTGTAGAGCTCTTTCACTTCTTTGGTTAGGTGTATTCCTAAGTACTTAGTTTTGAAGGGAGCTATCACAAATGGGATATTTTCTCTGATTTCTTTGTCTAAGAGTACAGTGTTGGTATATACAAGAGCTACTTTTTTAAAATATTTATTTGTATCCTACAACTTTAAGTATTTATCAGGTCTAAGAATTTTCTAGTAAAGTCTGTAGGATCTTAGAGGATTTTAAGTATAAAATATTATTTGAGGATAGGGATAGTCTGACTCTCTTATTTGTTCAAACTTTATTATGAAAATGTTGTCAATAAAAAAAAGTCATACATCAAAATTTACCGATGGAGGGGGGAGTTCCTACAGATTTCTGCAGCTGGTTTGATTCTGGAGTGTTAGTACCTAGCTTTAGTCTGCCTTTTGTAACTGCTACCTTTTGTCTCTGGTTCTATTTGAAACATGTAAATCTTGTCTGAGAGTTTCCTAAGGGTGCAAAGCCCATGCAGAACTTGGTTGGGGGAGGACTGGCAAATGGAGAGTTCTCCTAACTGAGAATTTGCATTTGGCATTGTCTCTTTGGGGAGCTTAGATAAGAGGTGTTGGTATATGGAAATTAACTTGCTAAAGGTGTGAACTGTATAACAATAAAAAAGCCCTTTGCTAAGTAAGGAACAGTGAGTTAGTCCATCAGAGGCTGATCCCTCTGCAGCTCGAAAAGGCTAAAAATCATCCTCTGTGTCTTCTCTCCAGGGACCAGCATGAACCCACAGCCAATGCAACATTAACCAGACCCTAAGACTATATATAAAAATACATTTGATAGTGAAAGTGTAAAATCCAGTGTGAGAAACTCCACTTCTATCTGAATAGCTATTCCAACTGTATAGAAGTTCATTGAGTTATATGATCTTTGGCCTTTTCCTTTCCTATTTTTATCTGCTTTGTGTCTTTCTGTTATCTAATTGCTATAGCTAAGATTTTGAGTAATTTATTGAATGAAAGGGGAAAGTGGACATCCTTGTCTCACCGTTGACGTTAGAGGACATGTTCTCAGCTGGTCTCCCTTTTAGTATAATAGTGGCCATAGGTTTGTTGTATGCAGCCTGTATTATTTTCAGGTATGATGCATCTACTCCTAATGTCTCCAGGACTTTTATGTTGAACTTTGTAAAGTGCCTTTTCTGGCATCAGTTGAGATGATTATGCTGTTTCTTTCCTTGTCTGTTTATATCATATATTCTATTTATTGATTTACATATGTTGAGTTAAACTTGCCTCTCCAGGGTGAAGCCCACTTGATCATAACATATGATCTTCTTAATGTGTTCCAGAATTCAGTTTGAAAGTATTTGAGAACCTTTGCATCTATGTTCATCAAACAAATTGATCTGTAGTTTTTTTTTATTTGTTGTGTCTTTTCCTGTTTGATACCAAAATACTACCTGATTCATAAAATGAATTTAGTAGTTTTCCTTCTAATTCTATTTTGTGGAACAAATGAAGAAGAGTTGTATTCAATCTTCCTTGAAAGTCTAAGTTTAGCTCTGAATCCTTCCAATCTTTGAATTTTCTTGGATGGGGGCTTTTGATTAAATTTTTGATCTCACTGCTTGTAATGGTCTTCTTCTGACTTTGATTTTGGTAGTTCATATGATTCTACAAATTTTCCCTATTTCTTCTAAGTGTTCCAGCCTTTTAGAGTATAAGTTTTCAAAGCGCTCTCTACTAATGTTCTGGATTTCATTGTAATAACACTTTTTCATCTCTAATGCTGTTAATTTGTGTCTTGTCTTTCTTTCTCTGTATCCACTCTTACTAACTTTTTCAATGAACCTTTTACTAGTTATGCTTCAGAAAGGACCTAATCAGAATTTATAAAGAACTGCAGAAACTAATCCCAAGGGATTGAAACTGCCGATCAACAGCTGGGACAATGAAATGAATAGACAGCTTATAAAAGATAAAACACAAATGGCCAGTAACAATTTTAAAAAACATCCAACAACCCTAGTTATCAGGGAAATGCAAATGAGAACTATGTAGAGAACCATCTTGTATTAGTCAGAATGGCTATTAAGAAATGTTGGAGAGGATGTGGTAAAAGTGAAACCCTTATTCACAGCTGGTGGAAGTGCAAATTAATACAACCTTTATGGAAATCAGTTTTTGGGTTCCTCAAAGAGTTAAAAATAGGGTATCAACATGACTCAGCTATTCCTCTCCTAGGCATGTATCCAAATAAGTCCATATCCTACCACAGAGATATTTGTACATTTGTGTTTATTGCTGCTCTATTAGATAACAAGGTAATGGAACCAACATAGATGCCCATCGACAGATGAGTGAATACTGACAATGTGGTACATATACAAAGTGGAGTATTATTCAGCTGTACAGAAAAAAAATCACTCAATTTTTGGGAAAATGAATTGACTTAGAATGTATAGTATTAAGTGAGGTGACCCAAACTCAGAAACAAACAAAACCAAAAAAACCAAAACCCAAAAACTTAACTTTCTGTTTCCCCCAGATGCAGACCCAGCTTATAATGTATACATGTCTATATGTAAGCAGTTCTGTGGGTATAGTCTAACATTTAAAAAAGAAGAACAAGAAAGGGTAATATTAGGTCACAAGGAAGGATGGAACACAGACCAAAGAACATGGCTTGTGAAAGAGGATTTATAGCCAATTGTTTTTCTAGTTTCAAATCTGTCATAATTCCTTTTTGGAGGATAAGTGAGAAAAAGGTAGTTGTTAATGAAAGTGTAAAATCCTAAGCAAAGCTACATGGGTTTCATGAGGGTCATTCTGAAAGGACGGTCACTGAGATGTGTAGAGTTTGAGACTTGGCAAGTGTTTGGATGGCGACTTAAATTTAGCTGTGAGATGTTTTTATTTGTGAGTTCACTACCAAAAAGTGCTTAAGAAGAAAACAAAAACAAAAACAAAAAAACAACAAAACTCCAAATCCAATCTGTGTAGTTGTGAACAGGGAGCCATCCCATGTGTACACAGGGACTGCTTTTGTCTGGCAAACTGGCTCTTTATTCAGTGATGTCGATGTGTTTGCTTAAGTTTTCCGTCTTGCTCTACTTCAGAGTGGGAGAGCTGACACCTGTTCTGGGGTAGCCTGACTCACACAAACAGCTCAGGCTGGTGGATCACACATGGGAAAGTGCTGGAAGATACATCTCGAACAATCCCTGCTGCGGTTAATGTCTTGTTTATGTGGGTTTATTCTACAATTAATCCAACAATTACGGTCAATTAATGCCATATGCAAGCCATTCTACTAGGCTCTGAGCAGTAAGCAACACTTAGGCGAGAACCTCTGTTGATGAAGTGGAGGGAAAACAGCAAACTAGTCCCCAAAGTACCCAAACCAGGAAGGAGTCAGGAGTGCTGCCACACACCTGTAATCCCATGCCTTGGGAGGCTGAGGCCAGGAGCTAAGAGCTAGTCATGAGTGTGAGGCCATTCTGGGCTACAAAATGAGACTCTTCCTCAGAACAAAAACAAAAACAGAACACAACAACAACAACAACAACAACAAAAATCCTAGCTAAACCATACCAAACAAAAACAACAAAAATACCTCAAAACGTTCATGATGATACTAATGAGTGTTTGGAAGAAAAGTAAGCAATGCCATTGGAAGACAACTGGTATATGTGGACAAGAAGTGGCAGAGAACTCAGGGGATCCAGCTGTGATGAAAATCCTAGGAAGGGGTGCTCTAGAGCAGATAAAGAGAGGTAGGAAGGTACCTAGATGAGAACACTCTGGGATACTTCACTAACAGAGAAGAGAAAGAACACAAGAAGAGATACTGTGATAAACAATAACCACCGTACAGGAACTTGATATGTTTACATCAGTCCTTCCCTTCACACCCAGAGAATAAGGTGTTGGTTTGCCTGAGAAATGTATGCAATAGGCTCATGTATCTAAACACTTGGTCCCCCATTGGCAATGCTACTTGAGGAAGATACAGACTCTTTGGGAGATGTAGTCTTGTTGGAGGAAGTATGCCAATGAGGATGGGCTTTGAGATTTTTATAGCCTCATCTCACTTCCTGTTCTTCTCTCTGCTTCCTGTGTAGAGATGAAAGTGGGATCAGCCAGTGTCAGGCTACCAAACCTGCTTCCCCACCATCATAGTCTTTATTCCCTAGAATTACAAATGAAAAGAAAGCCTTTCTTCCTTAACTTACTTTCAGTCATAGCAACAGAATAACTAATACACTAGAGAATTGTGACTATGTCTGCAGAAGTACCTATACTCTTTCCATTTTCTTCCTGTTTAGTTTATTTTAAATGTTCAAAGACCCAATTTGCTTTGACCATCAGCTAGGAGGACATAGGGAAGATTTTTCTGAATGATATTGTTATCTGTCATTAGCTTAAGGCAAGAGCAAAGATTATGAACAAGAGAATGAGGCAGAGGAAATCTTTTTCATTTATTTATGCAGGATTAACATTTAGTTCTATAATTCTTTGGGGGTCAAATAAAGCCAAATTTTTATTTTTGTGGACTTAACATTTCTCAATTGAGAGAACAAAACAACTCAAAACATGTAGTTTTATAAGGTTTTATAAGGTTCTAAATTAATGTTGCTTCTTAACACTATAGCTATAGAAATAATCTCCTATGAATATGTTTAGCAATTGAAGATTTTAAGTGTGTGATTTAGGGTAAAATGGGCAAAATTTGATTCTGACACTTGGTAGCTGGGTGAATTTGGGATATTAGTCTTCAAGTTTTGGAAAATTATTATTCATTAGGTAGAAATATGCATAATACCTTCTATTTAGAAAACTATTCTTTAAAGTCTCTTAGTGGAGTTCACATAAGTGATCTCATAAATATGTAATTAGATGGAGAAAAATAACTTCTCTGTATATTTAAGGAGAAAAGAATGGCAAGATTTAGTGTATGTCTCATCAACTTAACCAAAGTCAAAGGCAGTATCATATACACAAGTCTTATTAGATTAGCCCAATCAGATAAAAATTCAATTTTGTAACTAAATTTTACTTTAATTATCTTAATGGGTATACAGATTTTGCTGGTAAACAATTCAATTAAGAAATTAATTTTTTTTGCTAGTTTTAACCTTGACAATAACTTTAAAATAATGTCTTTAGAGAGTTGTTCTTCTTGAGGTTATCACTTCATTTAAAGATTTTGTCTTTCTTCAACAATGTAATTGGACTTGGAGACATGGAAAATAATAGATCCTTCGGTCAAATCTGAAGATTTCTAGTTGTCATACTGGGGAAATCAACTCTCCTGTATGGTGACACTACTTTCTGAAGTCAGTGAAATGAAGTGGGAGCTTGAGCTCTTGTCTTATCAATTCTAGTATTGACCTTTGAGGAATATGTCCGATGTCATTGGCTGGACGATTAGTGCTGGATACTGGCTCCCTCCCAATAACTCTTCCTCAGTCTATGTATTCCCACTCAAATTCTTTGAATCTGGATCTGTGCTGGTTTAAATAACAATGGCCCCCATAGGTTCATATATTTGAATGCTTGGTCATCACGGAGTGACATTACTTGAGAAGGATTAGGAGGTATGGCCTTGTTGGAGTAGGTGTAACCTTGTTGGAGGAAGTATGTCAGTGGGGGTGGGCTTTGAGATTTCAAAAGCCCAAGCCAGGCTTCTTTTCTGCTGCCTGCAGATCTACATGTAGAACTCTCAGCTACTTCTTTAGTTCCATGTCTGCATGCCTGCTGCTATGCTTTTTGCTGTGATGATGATAATGGACTAAACCTCTGAAACAGTAAGCAAGCCTCAATTAAATGCTATCTTTTATAAGTATTGCCACAATCTCTTCATAGCAATAGATCACTGAGTAAGACAGGGACCATGTACTGATGAATGCTTTTGTTGTTCCAATGACCCGTTATTATGAGAGATGCTCCAATCGGGCATGTGGATGCAACTTGACTCTCTTTCTATCCATTCTTATCATCTCTGTACCTCCATTTCCTTTTTTTACTCAGATTGGATTGTAGACTTTGTCCTATGACCCACTCCATAATTCTGTAAAAGGAGCAGTAATTTTTAGTAACTCAGACAAGCTGATCACTCACGTTATTTATGGGTTTCCATATTTCAAATACTGTGAATCTTGTAGTGCTGCATAGAACAGAATAATTTTTGTCTTTCTGGGGCCTAGAGACAGTGTAGGTTGCAGAAAAGAAATTAATACACAGATATCATTCATAAACATAAAAAGATAAGTGTGTTCAGAGATTACTTTGGAGAGAAAAGCAAAGGTCATGACCTTGAGGTACAATAGTTTATGACTTGGTCCAGGATAACAGCAGAGCCAACAGAGGTGAGCTACAGTGACCAAGGCCTCTAAAGTCATTTTCATAGAATGTCTTTATCCATTGTTTATCTCAATGTCATCCAAGAAAACCCAGATACGACAAACAAGGACACTAGCATGATTGAATTTTAGGTTTTTGTCTTGGCCTAATCTCTTAGAACAGCAGTTCTCAACCTGTGGGTTGCAATCTCTTTGGGGATTCACATATCAAATATCCTGCGTATCAGATATTTACATTATGATTCATAATAGTAGCAAAACTACAGTTATGAAGTAGCAACAAAATAACTTTATGATTGGGGCTCACCACAACATGAGGAACTGTATAAAAGGGTCACACCATTAGGAAGGTTGAGAACCACTGTCTTAGAAACACAAGCCTTGTTTTGCTTCCCTCTCCAATTCCAAAATGTAAAAATAGGGAATAATAAGAGAAGATTTTTAAAGAACAGACTATCCAAACACTATGGGATAATTACAGAAGGTGTCACATACACAGAATGTGAACACCAGCAATAAGCCGAGAACCAGTAATATAAAGTGATTGTGGGGGAACATTTTCCAATGCCAAGCTACATACCAGGAAGCTTAGAGAATAAAAAGCAGAACATGTACTAAAAAACTGATACCTAGATCTACTATGCTCAAATTACAGAACATGAAAGAAAGAAAAAAGCTTCAGTGGATTTTAGTGGACCTGGGCCAGGGAGACAAAAATCTTAACCATCAAGAAGCAAGTGTGAGGACTAAATTAAATCAAACTTGTCATCAGAAACTATGAAAAGGAAAACATGCATTAAAATATGTAAAGTGGTGGGGAGAAACCCAACCCTCCCAACCTAGAACACGAGGCAGTGAAATTATGCCTCAAAAATGGGCGAGAAATAAGGACTCCCAGAAAAATAACAAAGGGAAGAGGTTTGTCCCTGTACCATTTCCTAGAAGAAGGATTTGGAGAGGCAGGAAAGAAGTGAGGATGGATAGTAAAAACTAAGCATGATATCAGGAGATGGGGTTGTATGTCACATTAACAAAGAATAAATTTGTCATAGATAATCTTGGTGGTCAGCTTGACTATATTTGGAATCAACTAAGACCTAAGCTGATGGCACTACAGAGTGAGGGATTTTTCTTTTCTATTAATTAAATTTATTTATTTATTTTACATCCTGACTGAAGTTCCCATCCATCCTATCCTCCCATTCCCTTTCTTTACCTCCACTCTGCCCTCCTATCCCCAATCCACTCCTCCTCTGTTTCTGTTCTGAAAGGGGCAGACCCCCCATGAGTATCAACAAAGCATGGCATATCAAGTTGCAATAGTACTAAGCACCTCCCCTGTATTAAGGCTGGGCAAGGCAATCCATTATAAAGAGTAGGTTCCCAAAAGCCAGCCAAAGCATTAGGGACAGCCCCTGCTCCCACTGTTAGGAGTCCCACAAGTAGACCAAGCTACACAACAATCACATATATATATAGAATGCCTAGATCAGTCCCATGCAGGCTTTCTGGTTGTTGGTTCTGACTCTGTGAGCTCCTATGAGTCCAGGATGGTTGATCCTGTGGGTTTTCTTGCGATGTCCTTGGCTCCTCTAGCTCGGCATTCTTTCCTCCTCCTCTTCGAGAGAATTCCCTGATCTTGGCCTAATGCTTGGCTATAGGTCTCTGCATGTGTTTCCATTAGTTATTGGATGAAGGCTCTCTGATGACAATTGGGGTAGGCACCAATCTGTGAGTATAGCAGAATGTCATTAGGCATCATGATATTTTTTTCCCCTCTAATCATGTTTGGTTCTATCCTAGGTCTCTGGGATGAGGGATTTGTCTTGATCAGATAATTGGAAGCAAAAAGACCCATTCTAAATGTGGGAAGCACCTTCTGGTGGCAACCTAGATAAAAGGAAACAGAAAAAAAAACTACTTTTTGCATGCTTGTTCTCACTCTTTCTGGCAATTACATCTATACTGTTGAAAAGTCATTCCTTCACCAATATTAGAATCAATAAATACAATAAATCAATATATATTATTTGTATAATGCTATATATTTATATATTATGTTTATATATAATATGTAAAGAACTTTATATATGCATATAAAACTGAATATGTATAAAATGAACTGAATATGTTAGTTCTGTTCCCTTAGAGAACCTAATATAGGTGCTGTACTTAAAATAAAATAGAGGAAGTATCATGAAGAATTGGGTAATTTGAAAGACCAAACTCAAGGAATGGGGCTTAAATGAGGATGGATATGGAGACCGAGAGCTTGCAGAGAACACAGCAGGGGGATTTTAAGCAATTCCTGTTTTGTAATTTTAAAGTGCATATATGTTTTAAAGCTGTTTATGTTTCATTAACTACATTAGCATCTCATTTTATAAAATTCTGGGAAGACTGACTTCAGTTCATGAGTTTTAATGCTCCGTGATTTAAGTTTAGGCTTAACGTATAGGAGAAATTAACAGGCAGTGTGAGGGATTTGCGAAGTAATTAAAAATCCAATAGAGGATATTTTCTAAAGCAATGAGTGGCAATATGGTGTCTGTGGGATGTATTCAACTCTGTTAGCGGGGAAAGCATTCCTGCCATAAATGCATGTAAATGCTACAACACGAAGGAGCTCAATCTTTGCCAAATCACTGTGATTCCAAAGCTCTCGGAGCCCCCAGGATTCACACTGCAATCCTAAAATGTTAGGTTTCTGCTAAGCTGATCTCCATAGTTTTTTTTCTTATAAGGTTTGTTTTTACTGTGTGTCTCTTGTGTACATGATGTCTTCAGAAGCCAGAAGAGGACGTCAGACCTTTGGCTGTGAGAGTTTCAGGCAGTTGCGAGCTACCTGTCCATGGCTACTGGGAACCATACTCAGGTCTTCTGCAAGAGCCCCAAGTGTTCTTTATTATGGAGCCATTTCTCAGCTCATCCTCACTATAGTGTTTTAGGTAGCACCTCTCACATTTGGAGAGCTGTCTGGACACAAGGTATAAGTAGACACGTGACCTTAAACCTACTACTGAGAGTACTTTATTACTGTAATTATTAATAGGTTTCAACTGCACGCATTAATGAGTTACACCATTATGTTTCCACCCACGCCAATTGACAGCACTTTAAACTTCAAATTCCAAGCCTAGATGTGTTCTCTGGATCTCAAGGACAGCATTGTCTCCTGGAAGAAGAGAAGAGTGTAGGGTCAGTGGGGTGTGGTTTATGTCCCATTTTTTTTCTGTACTTCTGAACATTTGATGTGGAAAAGGGATCTAAGTAGCCAGTGGAAGTTCTGATGCTGGCCCTCTGCCACCCCATTTTCTCTGTTATGGGCCTGGCTCTAGGGAGGTGAGGACAGCTTCCCACCAGCCCACTGGGCAGTTGTTCTCACTTTGTCCTGGAGATCATGGTACTGGTCAATAGTCAAAATGGTCTAGAAGCTTCTTGAAATATCCTCTGTTCCTTTTCACCAGGACCCAATGGCCTCTAGTTGTCAAACTGGCCTGTGCTGTCATGTTTCTTTAACAGTGCCTTCCCACGGTCACATTTCTTCTCTTATTTCTGTCTCCTGTCAAAACAGAGGTCTGTCAGTCAACTCCTCACTGCCCTACTCTGTCAGCTCCTCCCGGCTTCAGTCTGCCTGAAATCTAATTTATGTCTGAATGTTGATCTTATAGAACATGGGTTACAGACCCACCTTCTTTTATAAAGCAGACCTTGGAAAAGTCAGATATCTATATATATTCAGCTCTCTATTTATAGTGCAACCAATATGAACCAATATATTGTATTGTAATTATTTTGAAGGTAATGATGTCTCAGCGGCTTGATGGAATAGTTTTTTTTTTTTTTCCTATCCTTCCTGCTCAGTTTTCTGATGACAGTTTGGATTATTTTTCCTGAACTGTTAGCTACAGATTTAATAACGAGAAAATCCTGTATTGTTACTTCTACCTCACTTGTGGCAGAGTCATGTTTCTTATCTGCAGTATGAAAAGCACATGGGGATTTTTCTCTGTTTTGAACAGCAGAAAGACTAAGAACAGGAATCACATGCTTCCCATGTCTCAGGGAAAAAGAAGAGGGAGTTCCACCAAACTAAGCTTTTATATCAGCATTGATACAAGCTGCATTAAGAGAGGGTTTTTCAGTAGTATATGTGGGTTATTTTTTCCCCCATATACTATTAGGGAATACACCATGCACTCAGGAGCCTGTTGCATTTTTTTTCTAGGCTTTGTGAGCCAGGATAGTGGTTTCTGATGTTGACCTTCATGTCTCTCATCATAGAGTAGGTAATCAAAAACAAACAAACAAACAAACAAACAAACAAACAAACAAACAAAACAGGGTGTGGAGTCTCTTCTTACATAGTGTGCAAAACTGTGTGATTCTGCCCAACACAGGGATGCTTTTTGAGGTGCAGCTTTCATATGTATAGGAGATTCGAGATCTCCAAGAATTCCAGAATTGTTATACATTTATTAGTAATAGTTTATTGGGTGCTTCTGATCATTTACAGATGATATGGTGATATTTTATTTGTACTGAAATGAGATTTTATTCATATATTAATAAATAAAGTTGCCTGGGGGTCAGAGCTAATAGCAAGCCATAGCAGAAGCTGGGCGGTGGTGGTGCATGCCTTTAATCCCAGCTCTTGGGAGGCAGAGCTAGGTGGATCTCTGTGTGTTCAAGGATACAGCCAGCATGGAGACACATGCCTTTAATCTCAATACCAACCATAGAAGACCTGGAGGTCTGTACAGACAAGCAGTGACGAGGAGGTCATGTGGTTGGGTTTACAACCAATGAGAAGGCAGAATAGAAAGTCTATAAAAAAGACAAACAGACAGGAAGTAGCTCTCTTGGCTGAAGAGGACAGCAGCAGCAGTGAAGGGTAAGGTTTTTTAGCTCTTAGCTCTGACCTCTTACGCTTTCATCTCTGCATTGGCTCTGTGTTTCTTATTTAACAAGACGGTTACATCTACAAGATGATATTTTTTTTCCACAGATTTCAAAGTAACCTCAAGAAGCTTTGACTGAAATACTTTTCTAACTGTAGATACTGCCCAAAGTTTGAGGAAATCTCTTTTCCCTGCATCAAACTATTCCATTCTTTAAATTCCATTAAGAATCAAATGTATTTCTTAGTATGTATAGTATCTAAATAATATGCAATGATTTCTGCCTTCCTGTTGGAACACAGTCCAGGAATGGAGTAACGTGAGGATAATTCTGAGTGCTTGTGGGAACACTCTTAAGAAAACAGGACAAAAAGTCTTGTGACTCCAGTTTCTTCAAAACGCAGAATTGTTCCTGAGATGTGTTTTGTTCTCCTTCCAGGCACAGCACACAGGAGGGTTTACTTCCTATTACTCACTACTGCTTGCTCTTGTATTAAGTTAAATGATTAAACTGGTCTTTGTGTACCTCTATGGAAATACATGTTTTTACCATGCACAGCTTATCATTATTATATATAGATTGAACTCAGGTAAACTTTACCCATGTGAATTCTCTTAATCCCCAGAGTATAAATTGTCTGCTGCTCTAAATAAAGTTGGCTATTGTGTGAGACTTTCATCCATCTCATTTATTGGCTCCATTCTCTCGAGTTCTGTGTCCCACTGCCTCTGGAGTGGTGACATCCACCTTTCAGCCTCTATCTGGGTTCCTTCCCAGCTTACAACTGAAGCTCTCTAGCAAATTTCCTGGTCATGGATCTTCGTCTCTTTTAGAATCTTTTGTGAGGATAAGAAGACCAATCTTAAAACATGAAAGTTGAAGATTGATGTCTGAGCTGGGTGTAGTTGTGGTTTGTTAGATCTGGATTGAGCAAGGTGATGTGGAAATTAAAGAAAGAGGTGGCAGAGCTCTAAAGAAGCAGAATTGTTCTTTAAGCATAGCAGTTGAAGGGCAGCACTTTCCATGGAGTGGAGATTGTGTACAAAAGCACAGGGAGATTGGGGTTTCAAAGGGCAGAAGAGAAAAATTTGGGAGGAAAGTCTTATCTGTAGTAGTTTTTTTTTTCTTCAGTTTCTAAGCCCAATAATGCCAGCAGATGTTCTCACTACTTTTTTGGGGGGGCGGGAGGGTCGGGTCAGGCAGGTGTTCTAATGCATATGCTGAAATAGGAGTTTTTCAGCGCCTTTGAGGCTCTTTGTTTTAGGTCATTATTTCTTCATGGTTCATGCCTGTAATCCCAGTGTTTGAGAGGCCGAGACTAGAAGATTGCTGCAGATTCTAGGCCAGCCTGGACATCATTTGGCAGCTTTGCTTTGATAGGAGAATCAATTGCCTCATGACATGAAAGGAGATTTAAGAAATTAAGCTATCATTTATGGCTTAACAAAGGACCTTATAGATTATTTTCTTGTGATGTGCTCATGGCTTTGAACTATTGTGATGCATTGGGTAAACCTTGATTTTTCCTTTTCTATGCTAATGCTTTCTATTAGGAATCAATGGAATTGGATTATCTAAATTTAGTCCTGGCATCCTTCTATGCAAGATAATGAAATGTCAAATCTCTTGGGCAGAAAGAAAAGAGAAATTAATATTGATTAAGAATTCACTCTTCCTTATTAGATTTGTCTATAGTTTATCATTTAAACTTGCTCATACAATATAACCAGTAGCTAGAAATCATCTTAATTGTTCTGATGAGATGAATTCAGAGAAATTGATTTACGTACTCATAAAATAAATCAGATTCATGTATTTTTGTTATAAAACAATATTAAAGCATCATATAATATCTGGGAAGTGAATGTCTCTATTGGAAAATAGATGTTGAGCTTTCTATTTAAAAATCTGTATCATCACTATGCAAAGACATTTTTCTTAAGGGCATCTAATACACATACAAATACACATATAAATATACACAAACATACATGCATGCATACATATATATACTTATCATTTATCCAAATGTGTATAGGAATGAAGTACAGGTAGATACTTGTATCTAATATGCACTGATAAATGGTCAATGCTGTTTATCATTGGTACTTGGTACCTTGACTACAATACAGTTTCCCCACAAAAGTAGATGACATTCTCCACATCATCTGCCATCCCTATGGATAATCATCATAGTATAGAACACAAGGGGAGAGTGCTTAAGACTTTCTTGTTTAGTCAGTGGCTGTTTGATGAACCAGCCCAGGACCTTAGTTTGGCAGGACAGAAATACAACATACCTAGGCTGATGGTGGAAAGAGGGAGAAAAAAGGTGACTGACATGATGTAGTGATAGTACATTTCAGAACACATGGCAGGATGCCTCATTTAGAATCATCAGTTTGATATGAAAATGTTCAGCTGTAGAAGCAGAACATTATTATGTTGTTTGGTGCACAAGACTGTGTACACACTAGGCTCTAAATGTTTAATTCTACTATTCCTCACTTTAAAAGCATACTAGACAAAATAAGATTTTCCAAAAATCATAGATTCTGAAGCACTGTATCTTCTTGGCCTTTCCAAACTTATGCAATCATTTATTTATAATTTTGAAAAAAGTTTTTGCAGTTCTTCTGTGATTTGAGAACCTCTGCAAAATTTCTATGAGCCACAGTGACAAAGTACCTAAGAGAAATAAGGATCAATAACCTGAAAAATTACTAGGTGCAGGGACTGAATACACATAGGCCCTCTGAGTCTACAGAATCTTGATCTAAGCATTCAACTGGATGCAGATTAACAAACACTGTGTATGGTATGACTGTGTTACTTCTGACTACATATGTGTTTACATGTTGTGGAGACAAAGAAGTAGTTCCAAAGAAAAATGTTAGGTTTTGTATTGGTACTCAAGTCTCATTTTAAAGCAATGATTGAGGATATTACTATATTCTATTTCTCTACTGGTTGAGTTCTTCATACTGAGGGATAACCATAATTCTTCATTTTCCAAAAAACATTACAACGAAAGTTTTGTATATATAAATCAATATTTTGTAATAGTGGTCAATAAACTGACTGTCTTAAAATACTGTTTAAGGTGTCTCCCATAGGTGTGTGTGTGTGTGTGTGTGTGTGTGTGTGAGAGAGAGAGAGAGAGAGAGAGAGAGAGAGAGAGAGAGACAGACAGACAGACAGACAGAGACAGAGATAGAGAGAGACAGAGAGAGACAGAGACAGAGAGAGACAGAGACAGAGAGAGACACAGAGAGAGAGAGACAGAGAGAGAGAGAGAGAGAGAGAGAGGATACCAAAAATAATTTAGATAACTGTAAAAGATCTGGATCTAAGAAAATGTTTTAGAGACTGAAATGGAATAGTGATGGAGACTAAAATACTTTAGAAAATGGGAAAGAAAAACATCTTCAATTGTTACAAATTTGGAGAAAAAAAGTCACATATTCTTTGATTACAAGAATAGAGGGATTGCCAACACACTTCCATCTACATCAAATTCACAGCTCACTGAGTCCAAAACATGATGTTCTTAATTGGCCGTATTTATCACTAACTATAATTTGTTTTACCTGAATTAAATTTTAGAAAACAATCAGCTCTCCATAAAATGATGTTATTGGGATCTACAAAGACCTCAATATAAATCCAGTTACGCTGAACCTGATAGAAGAGAATATGGGAAGAAGCTTGAACACATTGGCACAGTAGACAACCTCCTAAATATAACACCAGTAGCACAGACACTGAGATTGACAATTAATAAATGGGACCTCCTGAAACTGAAAAGCTTCTGCAAGGCAAAGGACACTGTCAATAGGACAAAACAGCAGCCTACAGAATGGGGAAAAAAACCTTTACCAACCCCACATCCAATAGAGGACTGATGTCTAAAATATATAAAGAACTCAAGAAACTAGACATCAACAAATCAAATAATTTAATTTAAAAATGGAGTACAAACCTAAACAGAGAATTCTCAAGAGCAGAATCTCAAATGGCAGAGAAACATTAAAAAAATGTTCAACATCCTTATCCTTCAGGGAAATGCAAATCAAGATGATGCTGAGATTCTATTTTATACCTATCAGAATGACTAAGATCAAAAATACAAATGGCAGATTATGCTGGAGAGGATGTGGAACAAGGGAAATACTCCTCAATTGCTGGTGGGAGTGCAAACTTGGACAACCACTTTGGAAATCAATATGTTGGTTTCTCAGAAAATTGGGAATCAATCTACCTCAAGACCCAGTTATACCACTCTTGGACATATACCCAAAGGATGCTCAATCATACCACAGTGACACTCAACTATGTTCTTGGCAGCAATATTTGTGATAGCCAGAAACTGGAAACAACCTAGGTGCCCCTCTACCAAAGAATGGATAAAGAAAATTTGGCACATTTACACAATGGAGTATTGCTCGGCTGTTAAAAACAATGGCACTATGAAATTTGCAGGCAAATGGGTGGAACTAGAAAAGATCATCCTGAGTGAGGTCACCCAGACCCAGAAAGACAAACATGGTGTATACGCATTCATAAGTGGATATTAGCTGTAAAGTAAAGAATAACCATGCTACCTTCTGCCTGCATGGAAAGGCTAGGTAACAAGAAGGGCCCAAGGGGAAATGAATGGATCTCCCTGGGAAGGGGTAACAGAAGAGATCTCCTGGGTAGACTGGGGTGGATGAGGATGGGAACTTGAAGGATTGGGTTGGAGATGGATGGAGGGGGAGAAAACTAAAAGAGATGACTGAAAGGGGGGCATTTTGGGGTCAGGTAGAAACCTGATGCAAGGCAAACTCCCACAGATCTACAAGGATGACCCCAGCTAAGACTCCTAGCAATAGTGGATACCTAAACTTTACTGGTCATCTCCTGTGATCAGATTGGTGATTACCCCAACTGTCATCAGAGAGCCTTCATCCAGTAACTGATAGAAACAGATGCAGAGACCCACAGCCAAACATTAGGCTGAGTTCTGGGAATCCTGTTGAAAAGAGGTAACAAGGATTGTAGGAGCCAGAAGGGTCAAGGCTGTTACAAGAAAGCCCACAGAAACAAATGACCTGACTAATCGGAACTCACAGAGTCTGATCCAACAACCAGAGATCCTTCATGGGACCAACCAGGTGCTCTACACATGTGTGACAGTTGTGTAGCTTGGTCTACTTGTGGGACTCCTAACAATGGGAGCTGAGTCTGTCTCTAATGCTTTGGCTGGCTTGGGAACCTATTCCTCATACTGGATTGCCTTGCCCAGCCTTAATACAAGGGGGTGTGTTTAGTCTTACTACAACTTGATATACCATACTTTGCTGATACCCATGGTGGGCCTATCCCTTTCAAAACAGAAACAGAGGAGGATTGGATTGGGGGGCATGGGAAGGAGGGAATGGAGAATTGAGGGAGGGGAAACTGAGGTTGAGATGTAAAATAAATAAAATTTAAAAATGATGTGTTATTGGGATCTGGTAATAGGTAAATACAAATTTGCAAATAGTTACAAATCAAGATTCAATATATGTTTTAACGTTGTTACTTATTCTTTGAGATTTTCATACAGTATAATTTTATCACATTCTTTTCCATTCTCCAACTCCTCCCAGGTCTTTTCCCCATTCCAACCTACCTAACTTCATAAAAAAGCAAAAAGAAAACCAAAATGGAAGAAAAAAAACACTAAAAAAGAAGTCTAATTTGTACTGTCCAACAACCCTGAGCATGTGGCCAGCCTTATAGTATGATTTATATACCTAGTGTCAGTCCACTGAAGTAAACTAATTTTCCCTCTTCCAACAACTATCATTTAAATAGCTTGTTGACTAATGGAGGACTGTCCCCATTTCCCTTCCTCCACACTGAGATTTTGTCTGGCTTGTGCAAGTGTTGCGTATGCGGTCACAGTCTCTGAGTTCATATCTGCACTGTTGTGTCTGGAAGATGTTGTTTAATTAAAGTGGTCTGCCATCTCTAACTCCAACAATCTTTAATCCTCTCTTTTTCATAGATCCCTGAGCTTTGGGAGGAGGAGTGTGACAAAGACATCTGTTTAAGGGCTAAGGACTCCAAAGTCTCTCACTCAGTGTATGTTATTCAGGCCTCTTCATTAATTACAATCTACTCAAAGTATAAAAGTTTTTTTAATGATAATTGAGTGATACACTGATCTCTGGGAACAGTAATATGTCACTGGGAGTAATTTTATTGCTATGTAAATTTAGTAGAGTAATAATGGTAGTTTTCCCTAGGGCCCATGGCCTATCTAGTTTCAGGTTCTTGGCCTCATTAGTAGTATCAATGGGGATAGTACTTCCAGGGCAAAGCTGAAACAGCTACCCACTACATCTCCTCCTTTTGTCTAAATAAGAAAGTTCTAACCTAATATAAAAGTATGTACAATAGGAATGATTATCAAATATTGTTCAGGAGGAATAAGCGATAATGACCTAGACAAGATGGAACTACAACCAACATAAACAATATCAAACAAGAGACATGTACTAAAGTCCAGAGAAGTCTAGAGCATAGGTAAATGGCACGTTACAGAGATCATTCCAAAAGGTACTCTGTCCTGAAGAACCTGAATATAGTAAGTCTTTAATCACATCAAAGACCTGAGAAGGAGTATAATAATACCTGAGAAAAGGGAGAAGGATGCAAGCAACTTTTAGGAGTCTTCTGAGAGCAGACAGAGACAGCTGGCAGCCTGGACAGTCACCTAATGTTTATCAGCATCATTGGTGCATTCAAATTGGCTACAGGCCTAGAGTATCTGACAGACCATTTTCAGAAGCAGGAATTCTGAAAGACCATTTTACCCTGTCTTGGCCAAGTTCAGTAGTCGCTTTTTCTTGTGTCCTGCTTGTCCAGTAAGGACAGCATTCATACTGTCAGCAGTCAAGGCAAGGGCATTTTGTGCCAAGAAGACAAACTTCCAAATGGAAATGTCTTAGAAGCCCAGCATTCTCTTGGGATCAAATTGGTGCTGCCAGGAGCAATTGTGTCTCACATCAACAGAATTCTAAGTTATTTAAATGCCATATTTTCTAGGTCCATGAAGTGCTTGAAGTTTGTCTATCTGACCTATGTATCTGTAAATCTGGATAACCTAACTAGCATTAGAGATGACAAACATAGGTGACTATAAATCTGTAAGTCTTATCTACGTAAATAACCTAAGGACTGAGGCTTCAGGTAAACAAGGTAAACAGTCTGTAAGCAAATGTATGGTAAAAGGACAATGACACACAAAATATCTTTAACAGAGGTAGGAATGTATAGTGCAATATGCAATATGACAGTAATCCTAAATATATATCAATATACAAAATATCCCTAAACAGAGGTAGAACATACATACAGTATGACAGATATGAATTTACATTTGTACCAATATACAAAATACTTCATGTAAGAGTAGAAATATATGTACATTACCACAAATATAGTTCTGTATTTGTATCAATATATAAATTATCTTAAATAGGAATATAAAAATAGTTTACATTCGTATCAATATACAAGAATCCATAACAGTGCAAATTATCTGAGGCTGCTATTTTACTAAATTTGTTAACTAGTATATGCAATTATCTACCATAATATCTTATGGGTTTTACCATCAAGTTGTGGAGAGTAACCAATAGCATTGGTGATAGCCTATAGTGCTTTTTTTGGCCGGGGGGAGGGGGGGAGGCTGTCTATTGACCCTCTTAGACAATGATTCAAATGATGTAAACCATTTCTGATACTGGGATTTTTTATTTGGTGGCAAATGATATCTAGTTGGGATATTGTCTCTCCCATTATATATAGTAACTCCGTTATATATGATATCTATATATATATATCTATATATATATCTATATATCTATGCTTCTATTATAGTAGGTTTCAAAACAGCCTTTCAAAAGGCCTTTAGTGTTAGTTATCCCTCTCCACATTCCTTTCTTTACTGAGCTTTCCCATCCTTCACCCCTTTTAATAGTCCTGTTTTAATTTCACTTTTATTGTCTTACAAAACTATATACTATTTTCCCTTCTTTGAAAGAGTCCCTTTTCCCTCCCCTGGTCCCTTAGTAGCTATCTAATCTCTGTGAGTATTCTAAGTGAAGCTCTCAAATCTAAAGCCTAAAGCTAACATTCAGGTATCAGAGAAAATGTGCAGTGTTTGTCTTTTTGGGTCTCAGTTACCTCACACAGGGATGAGTCTTTCCAGTTTCATCCATTTACCTGAAAATTTCAAAATTTCATTTTTTTTTAATAGCTGAAAGGTAGCAAGGTAGCAATTACATACAAAAGCAGTATCTGTCCTACACAAATGACAAACACACTGAGAAAGAAATCAGGGAAACAATATCTTTCACAATAGCCTCAACAAATGTCTTGGAATAACTCTAATCAAGCAGGTAAAAGACTTGTATGATAAAAACTTAAAGACTTTGAAAAAAATGATGGAGATATCAGAAGATGGAAAGACCTTCCATATTCATGGATTGGTAAGATTGATGTTGGGAAAATGGCCATTCTACCGAAAGCAATCTACAGATTCAATCCAATCCCCACAAAATTCCAACACAATTCTTCATAGAAATCGAGAAGAAATCATTATCGCAAATTATTATGGAGACATAAAGCACCTAATGTAGCTGGAAGTTTTCCTGTGTTCCTCCCAGTCCCACAGCTGCTCAGACCCAAATAAATATACAGAGGCTTATATTAGTTACAAACTGTATGGCCATGGCCTTTGGCTCAAGCTTCTTGCTAGCTAGCTCTTATAACGAAACTCAGCCAATTTCTATTAATCTATATGTCACCATGTGTTTTGTGGCTTTACCTGTGTGTCAGTACATGCTACTCTCTGGACAGCAGGCTGGCATCTGAACCAGCGAGCTCAGTTGGTAGAGCATGAGACTCTTAATCTCAGATGGGTGCCAATTGTAGTCGAATTGCTAAACAGTCTTATTAATAATAAAAAACCTGGAGCCAGATATTGGGGTTAAAACCAAGAGATCAGAAAAGCAGAAAGAAGACAGCCACATTCTCACCACTTGGAGATCCTCAGCCAAAGAGAGACCTCCTTCCTGTATACCTACACCTATATGTCTTTCTGTTCTGCCATCTCATTTCCTCTTTCCACCCAGCTACATCACTTCCTCTTCCTGCCCAGCTCTGTTACTTCCTGTCTGTCTGTACAGGCCTCCACACCTTTATGGTTGGTTCTAGGATTAAAGGTATGTACCACCATGTCTGGCTCTGTTCCCAGTGTGGCCTTGAACTCACAGAGATCCATGCCTTCTGAATGATAGGATTACAGGTGTGTGCTACCATTGCCTGACCTCTGTTTACTATAGTGGCTGGCTTTTTCCTCTGATCCTCAGATAAACTTTATTGGGGTATACAGATAAAATATCACCACGACCTAAGGTAGTTAAAACAATCTTGAACAATAAAAGAACCGCTAGCGCTATCATCATCCTAGATTTCAAGTTGTGCTATAGATCTATAATCATAAAATCAGTATCTATTAGCGTAAAAACAGACATGTTGATCAATAAAGTAAAATTGAAGACCTGGACATAACTCCACATACCTACAAACACCAGATTTTTCATGAAGAAGCAAAAAAATACACATTGGATAAAAGATAACACTTTCAGCAAGTGGTGCTGGTTAAATATAATATTTTATGTAGAAGGATGAAAGTAGATATTTATATATCACCCCAAACAAAACTCAACTCCAAATGGATAAAAAGCCTCAGCATAAGATTTGATAGTCTGAGTCTCATTGAAAAGAAAATAAGGAATACAGTTGAACTCATTTGTATAGGAAAGGACTTTATGAATAGGTCCCCGATAACTCAGGCACTAAGACCAACAATTAATATAAACAGGATGCCAGGAAACTAAAAAGCTTCCATACAGCAAAGGACACCATCATTGGAGCAAAAAGGCAGACTTCAGAATGTGGGGAAAAAACCCTTTATTAATTATGCATCTGACAGAGGGCTAGTATTTGGAATATACAAAGAACTAGAAAAACTGAAGATCAAGAAAACAGGGAACCCAGTTTAAAAATGGAGTATACACCTAAAGACAGTTCTTAAAGATGAAACTCAAATTGCTGAGAAATATGTATGTTTTTAATGTGTAACATCTTTAGCCATCAGGAAAATGCAAATTAAAACTACTTTGAGATTTTTACCTTACTCTAGTCAGAATGTCTAAGATTAATAAAACAAATACCAACAGATGCTGTCAAATGAAGCAGGGAAAAGGGAACAGTTATTCATAACTGATGGGAGTGCGCACTGACCTACCCACTCTGGAAACCAGTGTGGGGAGTCCTCAAAAAGATGAAGTAGGTCTACCAGATGATCCAGCTTTGCCACTCTTGGTCATAGACCCAAAAGACTCTACATTTTGCTACAGGGATATTTGCTCATCATGTTCATTATTGCTCTGTTCACAACATTCAGAAATTGGAAACATAGTCATCAACTGATGGATGGATAATGAAAATATGGTCCATTTACATGATGGAGTATTTTATATTTAATTTAAGGATAGATGATAATTTCTCCTGAGATGGTAGACATAGGCAATACTAACTGCTACACAGCTGAGAGGCTATTCCAAGAGAAAGATTTGTTCTGGGCTTTAAGTTTCTCCTCTACTGTAGGAGTGTATGACAAGCTCTAGTGTGTCTCAGGGGAGCTCAAGCTGGGTTTCCACATTATTTATTTAAATGGAAGTTGGACAACTGAGTATTGAGAATTTTCCACTCACTGATAATCTTTAAGTTGTGAATTCTCAGTTAATGTATCAAATAACATCATACAAATACAGATGCATAGTATCCTTTTGTAATTCAGTATTTAAAAACTTAACCAAGATTTCAGAAGTTGAGACAATACAAGTGAGAATTTAGCAATAACAATAGTTTTTTGGAAATATAATCTTGTCTATTTCTATAACTTCACAACTGTGCTTAATCTGTAAGAAAATACAAAAAATATTTTGTCTATTGTTTGATAATGACATTTTAAATGTTAAGTACTTCTCTCAAGTGATAGAATAAATAGAGGTGCTGCCATTAGTGATAAATTATCTTAATGGGACTGGTGTTCTTTCTTTAGATAATATATAATGAAAAAAATTATCCTAACAAGTCAAACTAATCTTAAATATTTTGGAATTTGAATTGTCTAATTAACTGTTAACTTTCATAGAGATGGCAATGTATCCTGTTACCTATGATTTTATCTTCCATTGTGAGAAATAAGTTGGGAATAAAATCAAGCTGAGTCTGAGATCACTGATGTCAGCAGTGAAAAAGAAAATACAAATCCTGTTTCTGAGGAAAGAATATTTACTGACAACTCAGATGAGTGCTCAGGCCTGATAAGAGGTCCCCTTCAGGCTTCTAATTAAAATGTGACTTGAACAAAGCATTGACAGAAATCACCTCTGGTTTCTAGATAAATGCACAAATCCAATGTCATTGAAACCTGATAACACAGATTTCTAGAAAAGGATTTAAACAATCACTCCTAGCTAGCTTATTCAGAAACAGGACAATTCCAGTACAACTTCCTGTCTTTGACAACTGATTTTTTTTTAATGGCTATTTGGGTGTCATTGGCAGGAAAAATAGGATTGTTTCCATTTTCTCAGGCTTTTAAAACCCCATTGCTCCCTGTAGCTACATAAATGCAAAGCAGTTAGATAATATTAGCACTAACTGGTGGGTGTGCTTCACTCTTAGTTATTGTAGTAGGGCACTCACTTAAGGCTTTTTGTGTGTTTATAGCAAAATTATATTTGCAACCATCTTATGCTTTGGGCAACCCTTGCTCAGTATGATACATAAAGTGGGAAGAAGGAATAAAGGATTTCCCTGTTACTTCCTTGCTTAGGATAAAGATTCTTGAACTCACAGCAAATCGGAACTCTAAGGTCTGTGTGCTAGTCTATCTCTTAGTATGGCTTAAACATTTGTTTGGGAGTCTACTTCATTTATCAATGCAGGAAGGTGGAAGGTGGTCATTAGCCATGGGAGCATAGGACAAAGATGCTATTTGGAGAAGATAGTACCAAAGGCCTTGGGACTTTGCACTGATACTACAGACTGGGTTCCCCATGAACTCTGGGATAGATGCTACCACATAGAAGATTTACTATGGAGTGCTACCAGTAATGCCAAGATAAGGTAAGGGTATGGATGGTCTGTGGGGAGAAATCTTAAGCTCATCCTCATGTTTCAGGTGAAGTTCTCAAGCTGGGATGCTAGTCCACAAGACAGTAAGCACAATACTCATCCTTTTATGATTAGTCAATAGATTCAGGCTCCCTCAATGGGAAGGATATCTAACCCAAGATCAGGTGAAGTGCTGTCTTTTTTTTTTCTTTTTAAAAAGAGTTTATAAATGTATTTAACTTAAAATATGATTTTGTCATTTTCTTCTTTTGTTTGCTCCTTCCAGGTAACCCACACCTCCGTTCCCTCTCAAAATCATGGCCTCTTTTTCCTTAGTTATTATTGTTACACACACACACACACACACACACACACACACACACACACACACACACACACACAAATATAGCCTGATTTCAGGACTGATTACTAATTAATGGTTCATCCCAGGGGACTATTTTTCCCACTCTCAGCTTTCCTTAGTTGCCCATAGTTCTTGGTTTAGGGCTGTAAGATTTCCCCTTCCAACTTAGTATGTCTATTTGTGTCATTCTTGTTCAGGTCTTATTTAGGCAGCCATATTGTTGAAGCATCATGGCCGAAGCTTCTCTATTATTCCTATAGAAAACACAATCTTGCAGGAGCTTTTCTGGCCCTCTGGTTCTTATAATCTTTCTTCCTCCTCTTCTGCAATATGCTCTAAGCCTTAGGTGAAGGTGATACGTTATAAATGTATATATATTGGGGGCGGGGCAACCCATGATCACTAGTTTTCTGTATTTCGACCATTTGTGGCTTTCTATACCGGTCTCCTGTTGCAAAGAGAAGTTTCTTTGATGAAAGGTGAGGACTATAGTTATCTGTGGCTATAAGTATGACTATTTAGAATTCAGTTAGGAATTATGCTTTTTTGGTGATGTGGTAGTAGTACGTTCTTCTCTAAGGTTCAGGACCTCACTCTACCAGGGTGGTTGGCTAGGTTTCCAGTACCAGGCATGATTAGTAGACATGAAGGTCACTTAGAGGGCTGTTGGTTGCAATCAAGATCTGAGAGCCACTATTGTACCTTTAGAGTAATTGTGTCATATGGATCATAGACATTGCAATGAGGTGGGACTGTTGGTTGCTTCCCTTCCTGGAAAGCTTGCCTATCACTACCTAGTACCATGGAAGCTAGATGTGGAGCTGTCTTTGTTTGGAGAGAACTCTGAATATGTCTTACAGTTAGGAACTGTCAATATCAACACACCCTAGAACTTTACATCCTCCAGTGGTGAAGGTCTGGGTTGAACACACTAGTGTTGCTTTGTCCTGGTTATGATAGGTATCCCAAGCTTCAAGATGGGGCCAGTGGGTGAGGAAGCTTTGAATTATTTTTTTTTAAGTGGGAAAATTTACAAGAAAAATCTAGAAGAAACTAATACAAATAAGTTACTTTTATTCTTAGTAATTTTCAAATACATAATCCATTTATTTTTCCAACCACTTTAAAATATATATATTTCAGCTACATCCAGTATATTCATGTTAGCGTGTCATCTTATCATCACCTCTACTTCCAGAACTCTTTATCATACCACATTGAGACTCTATCTGTTAAATAACTATCCATTCTCTACTTCTTTTTGCCTTTGGTCTTTATCTATCCTCTATCTTTGCAAGGTTTAGTATCTTCAGTAACTCACATAGGGGATCATGTATTTGTCCTTTTGCATCTGACTTACTTCACTTAGCATGAAGTTTTCAAAGTTCATTCATATGGTAATATGTTAATACTGTTTTTTTAATTAACTGTAATCACTCTGCTGTACAGTAGATCTTCTGAACACATTCCTCCTATGTAAACTGAAAATTTTCATAGTTTAACCAGTACCCACGCACTCTTTATCCTTGGCTTAGCCTCTAGTGTACTTGTTCTCAAACTGTGGGTTGTGACCCCATGACTTATCTTTTCAAAGGAGTAGCCTAAAACCATAGGAAAACACATATTTACATTATGATTCATAGAAGTAGCAAAGTTATAGTCATGAAGTAGCAACAAAAATAATTTTATGGTTGAGGGTCACCACAACATGAGGAACTGTATTAAAGGGTCACAGCATTAGGAAGGTTGAGAACCACTGCTTTAGTCCCTAGTAACTAGTATTTTAATGTTTCTATGCTTAAGGTTCTAAATTTTCCTTATTTATTTATTTATTTAGCCTTTATTGAAAATAGAATTCTTCTAACATAATATATCCTGATTATGATTTCCACTCTTTGGTCAACAATTCAATTGGATATAACCCAGTTCTGGTACTGGAAGCTTCATTTGGTGACAAGAGATTGTCAGTTGGAGCTCTGTCTCCTCTATAATTTGGCAATTTCATTTAGATCTCCTTCATATATGTGTATATTTTAAGAAGCTTCTACTGTGTTAGGTCTGTACTATCCCTGAATGGCCCTTAGTTTTAGCTGTCTCTCTGGTATTCCTGTCATCAAACCCACTCACCTCCTGTCTCCACTTGATCCTTCCATTCCAGTCCCTGTATCCATCCACAATTATCTACTTATTCTATTTACCATATTATTTTATCATATTACCATATTATTCTATTTACCTTTCCTAGGAGATCTATCTGCCCCCTACCTTCAGTCCCTTATTTTATAACTACAGATTGTAGCTTGGTTATCATTGACTTAACAGCTAATATCCACATATACGTTAATATATACAATATTTGTCTCTCTTGGTCTGGCTTAACTCATTCACGATGAATTTTTCTAGTTCTATCCATTTACCTGTGAAATTTATAATTTCATTTTTTTTAATGGCTGAGTGATGTTCTGTTGTGCAAACGTACAACATTTTCTCTATCAGTTCTTCTGTTAAAGGACATCTAGGGTGTTTCTAATTTCTGACTACTATTAATTAGGGTGTCAGTGAACAGAGTTGAGCAAGTGTCTCTGAGGTAGAATGAAATGTCCTTTGGGTATATGCCCAGAAGTGATATAGCTGGATCTTGAGATAGAACAATTCCCATCTTGCTGAGGAACTGCCACACTGATTTCCAAAGTGATTGTACAAGTTTGCACTCCCACCAGCAGTGGATGAGTATTTCCTCTGCTTTACCTTCTTATCAGCATGAGCTGTTACTTGCTTTATTGATCTTAGCCATTCTGACAGATGTAAGATGCAATCTCAAAACAGTTTTGATTTGCATTTCCCTGATTACTAAGGATGTTGAATATTTCTATAAATGTTTCTGAGACATTTGAATTTCCTCTTCTGAGAATTTTCTGTTTAGATCTGAACCTCATATTTGAGTTATTTGTTTTATTGTATCTAGTTTTTTGAGTTCTTTATATATTTTTGATATAAGCCCTCTATCAAATGTGTTATTGGTAAAAATTTTTTCCTGTTCTGTAGGCTGCCATTTTGTCCTATTGATAGTGTCCGTTGCTTTACAGAAGCTTTTCAGTTTCACAATAGCCCATCTATTAATTGTTGATCTTAGTGCCTGTGCTAATGGTGTTCTGTTCAGAAAGTCTTTTCCCTTGCCAATGAGTTTAAGGCTATTCCCCACTTTCTCTTACATCAGGTTCAGTGTATTTGGTTTTATATTGAAGGCTTTGATCTATTAGGAGTTGAGTTCTGTGCGGTGTGATAAGTATGGATTTATTCAGATTGTTTTTCTCTTCTACATGCAGCTGTCCAGTATAACTAGAACCATTTTTTTTGAAGATGTGGTCTTTTTTCTACTGTATATTTCTGGCTTCTTTATTAAAAAAAAAAAAAACAGGATCCATAGGTATGTAGATTTACATCTGGGACTTCAATTAAATTCTGTTGGTCAATATGTCTACTTTTGTGTCAATGCCATGCTGTTTTTATTACTATAGTTCAGTAGTACAATTTGAGGTCAGGAATAATGATACTTCTAGATTCTTTTATTATTGAGGATTGTGGTGTGGTGTGTGTGTGTGTGTTTCCATAAGAAGCTGAGAATTGTCCTTTCAAGATCTGTGAAGAATTGTATTGGAATTTTGATGGGATTACATTAAATCTGGAGATTGCTTTTAGTAGGATGGCCATTTTTACTATGTTAACCCTACCGATCTATGAGTATGGGAAATCTTTATATCTTCTGAAATCTTCAATTTCTTTTTTCAAGGTCTTAAGGTTTTCATCATACAAGTCTTTCACTCGCTTGGTTACTCCACGCTATTTTAAATTATTTGATGTTATTGAGGAAGGTATTATTTTCCTTATTTCTTTCTCTCACACTGGTTGTCATTTGCATGTAGGAGGGATACTGATTTTAGTGCGTTAATTTTGTATTCGGCTACTTTGTTGAAAGTACTTATCAGCTGTAGGCGTTTCCCTGTGGAATTTTTGGCGTCACTTATGTATACCATCATATCATCTACAAATAATGCCTTTTTAGCTCCTTCCTTTCCCCTAGAACTCCTCCTGTTGTCTTATTGCTTTAGCTAAAACATCAAGTCATATATTGAATAGGTCTGGAGAGAATGGGCAGCCTTGTCCTATTGCTGATACTAGTGGAATTGTTCTGTGTTTCTCTCTATTTAAGTTCATGTTGGCTATGGTCTTGCTGTAAGCTGCCTTTATCAAGTTTAGGTGTCTCTTGTATCCCTAATCTCTTCATCAGGACTTATATCATGAAGGGGTGTTGGATTATGTCAAAGGCCTTTTCTGTATCTAATAAGATGACCATGTGTTTTTTTTTTTCTTTTAGTATGTTTATATGGTGGATTACATTTATCAATTTATGTATGTTGAATCATCCCTGAATCTCTGGGGTAAAGCCTACTTGTAAATGGTGGATGAACTTTATAATGTGTTCTTAAATTCAGTTTGTGAATATTGTATTGAGTATTTTTGTATCTATGTTCAGAAGGGAAATTGTTTTGTAATTTTCTTTCTTTCTTGGGTCTTTATGTGATTTGGGTATCAGGATAACTGTGGCCTCATAGAATGAATTTGTCATTGCTCCTTTTGTTTTTATTTTGTGGAATAATTTGAAGAGTTTTGGCATTAACTCTTGGGCAGTCTGGTAGAATTTTGTGTTAAAACCATCTGGTCCTGGGCTTTTTTGTTGTTGTTGGGAGACTTTTAATGGCTACTTCTATTTTCTTGGGGGTTATAGGTCTATTTAAATTGTTTACCTGATCTTGATTTATCTTTGGTAAGTTATATCTCTTGAGAAAATTATCCATTTCTTTTTCCAGTTTGTTGGAGTACAGGTTTTTAAAGTATGTCCTTATGATTCTCTGGATTCCTTTGGTGTTCATTGTTATATGCCCATTTTCATTTCTAATTTTGTTAATTTGAATTTTTTCTATCTTTTAGTTAATTTGGATAAAGGTTTGCCAATATTATTGATTTTCTCAAAGAAGCTACTCTTTGTTCCAATGATTCTTTGCTTTATTTTATGTATCTTTTTTCTATATTATTGATTTCAGTACTGAATTTTATTGTTTCTTCCCATCTACTCCGTTTGGGTTGATTTCTTCTTTTTGTTCCAGAGATTTCAGATGTGCTGCTAAGTTACTGGTATGAGATTTCTCTAGTTATTTTTCTGTAGGCACTTAGTGCTATGAACCTGCCTCTTAGGACCACCTTCATTGTGTTGGATAAGTTTGGGTATGTTGTGGATTCACTTTCATTTAATTCTAGAAAATCTTTAATTTCTGTCTTGACCCATTTTTCATTCAGTTGTGAGTTGTGTTGAGTGTCCATGGGCTTGTAGGCTTTCTCTTGGTGTTGGTATCCAGCTTTAATTTGTGGTGGTCAGATAGGATGCAGGGTGTTATTTTAATGTTCTTGTATAGGTTGAGACTTGCTTTGAGTATGTGGACAATTCTGGAGAAAGTTCCATGAGGTGCTGAGCAAAAGGTATATTCTTTAGCATTTAGGTGCAATATTCTATAAATATGTTAAGTCTCTTTGGTTTATAATATCAGTTAGCTCCCACATTTCTCTGTTTAATTTTTGTCTAGGTGACTTGCTTATTTGCAAGTCAGGGATATTAAAGTTTCCCACTATCAGTGTGTGAGAGTCAATATGTGATTTAAACTGTAGTAATGTTTCTTTTATGAACTTTGTTGCCCTTATGTTTGGGGTATAAATATTAAGAATTGCAATGTCCTTTGTAGCTGGAGTTTTCTCCAGTCCCGCTAGGGGCCACAGTCACTCAGACCCAAGTAAACACATAGAGGCTTATATTAATTAAAACTATATGGCCTAATGGGTCAGACTTCTTGCTAGCTAGATATTACATCTTAAATTAATCCATTTCTATAAATCTATAGTGGTGGTATTGTGTTCCCAAAAATATTGTGTACCCTAATAAACTTATCTAGAGTCAGAGAACAGAAAAGCCACTAGATACTTAGGATAGGCAGTGGTAACACATGCCTTTAATCCTAGCATTCCAGAGGCAGAAATCTATCTGTTCAAGGATACAGCCAAGCATGGTGACTCACACCTTTAATCCCAGAAAGAGAGCCTTTAATCCCAGGGAGTGATGGTAGAAAGGAAAGATATATAAGGCGTGAAGACCAGAAGCTAGAAGCATTTGGCTGGTTAAGCTTTCAGGTTTTGAGCAGCACAGTTCAGCTGAGAGCCATTTGAATATGAGGACACAAAGGCTTCCAGTCTGAGGAAACAAGATCAGCTGAGAAGTTGGCCAGGTGAAGTTAGCTGTGGCTTGTTCTGTCTCTCTGATCTTCCACCATTCACCCCAATACCTGGCTCATGTTTGATTTTATTAATAAGAACTTTTAAGATTCTTACTACAATCTATACCTTGCTGCATGGCTTGTGGCTTACCATTATCTTTACATCTTGCTTCTCATGGCAGAATGGGGCAGAGAATGAGGAGAGGCTACTATTGGTAGTCTGCTACAGAGCTGGGGATGAGATTAGGGAAGTAGAGTTGGAGGAGAAGAGAGGGAGTGAAAATATGAAGCTAGTCTACCTGTTTTGCTGGCCTACTTGCTTCTCTGGCAGGCTTGGGTGGTGGGTTCCCAGGGAATGCTTGCTGGACTCAGAGGCTGGAATAACAGGGTGAGTGTGAAGGAAGGTTGGAGGAGAAGATCTGTATGATCTGTTGGAAATGGGGTCAGAGAGGAGGGGGAGGCCATAGCAGGTGATCTGCTGCAAAGTTGGAGGTTAGAATGGGGTCTTGGGTTTAGAGGAGAGAAGAGAGAGGTGAAGGCCAGCAGTTAGCTTACCCGTTTCCCTGGCCAGTCTAAAATTTTCATTGAGAAAGTGGGATCACACAGTCTTTCTTTCTGTAGAAATATTCTTTGTTATTTACTTTGACATTTACATCTGCGGAATTCTTCCTGTTATCTCTTCTTAGAAAAGAATTTATGCTATTTATAATTTAATATGATTACTATAAATCTCCCCTTTCTTTAATATTCTCTGCATGTACACCATCACAAAGTTGAGTGTTAAAGTATGTTTAATTGTATAATTATTTTAGTGATATTAATCTGTCGAGTCAAAAAATATCTGTTGAGTGTAGCTTGAGTTTTCCTGCCTGGCCAACAGTCAGGGCAAATCTCTCTCACCTGCCAGTCCCCCAGCCACTCAGACCCGACCAAGTAACCACAGAAACTTATATTGGGTACAAACTGTATGGCCGTGGCAGGCTTCTTGCTAACTGTTTTTACAGCTTAAATTAATCCATTTCTATAAGTCTATACCTTGCCACATGGCTTGTGGCTTACCAGTATCTTCACATGCTGTTTGTCATTGTGGCGGCTGGCAGTGTCTCTCTGACTCAGCCTTCCACTTCCCAGCTTTATTCTCCTCCTTGTCCTGCCTACACTTCCTGCCTAGCCAATGGCCAATCAGTGTTTTATTTATTGACTAATTAGGAACACATTTGACATACAGAACATCCCACAGCAGTTGAGTATTCAAGATTGTGAGCAAGATGTTCTGTATACTTTATATATGCAAAGATGAAATATTGCAAGATGAAATGAGCATCAAAAGTCAGAGTAATAATCCATGAGGAGACAAGATAATAACCCCAGAAAGAAAAGAATTTCCATGAGAAACAATTTCCCTTTCAAAAGTGATAAAGAAAATGTGTATCTAAACTGCAAGAAATCTAATAGAAGATGATAGGATAAGAGATTTTAAGTAAATTGGAGATGGTAGCATCAGGGGAACAAATTATGAATTAATAGCAGCAAAATGCTCCTCAATAACCAAGGAGTCCATAAAGACATTAAAAAGGAGATTAAGTCTTGTGGGACAGATGAAAATGGGAAGTCAGTGTACTAGAGCCTATGGGACAGAGCAAAAGCTCTTCCAAGAGGGACATTTTCAGCACTGAATGCCTGCATCTGAAGGTGTGAAAGAGAACTCTAGGCAAGCTGAGCACATGATGTCTCTGAGAGTGCCTCAGTCAGAGAGGATATGGAAATTTCTCCTCTCTCCCTCCGTTCCTCACCCTTTGCCGTTCTTCCTCTCTGTCTGCTGTCATATCCTTTATAATAAACCAATCAACAGAAAACTCAAAGATCTTAAATGAAGCAGTGTTGGGCATGAAACCTCTAGAAAAACAAAAGCAAACAAAACTCAAAATCAGTAGAAGGACAAAGACTAAGAGCCAATAAGCAAGATGAGGAAAACAGCGCTTGATATATAACATGAGCTGGTTTTTTAAAAAAGAAACAATTCCAACAAGTTGTTTGTCGGACTGTGAACAAAAGCTAAAATAAAGTCAGGTGGGAAAAAACTGATACTACCAGAGCTACCACAGAAGTAGAAAGGATTATAGAAACTATGATGAAAACCACACACCAACAAATCGGATAGTTTAGATGAATGAGTGAATTAGTAGACATAAGCAGCCAAGTTCAAGTACAAAAAAAAAAAAAGAAAATCTAAATAGTTTAAATGCTAGGTAGGAGACAATTCAGCAATAAGTTTTCCATTAGCGAAAAACCCACAACTTGATAATTTTACTGATAATTCAGCTGAACATTTAGTATACCCGTCTTTCTCATGCTCTATTAACTGAACTGGGTTTTTGGTTGTTTTTTTTTTTTTTTGCAAATTACTTGAAAGATCACTTACTTATAAATGTATTAAGTTCCTGTATATGTGCTCTGTTTGTTTTATGACCTTAGTTGCCATGCACATGCCATGGTCTCAGTTACTGCAGGTTAGTATTCTCCAGGCACATTTTGGGATTTGGTACAACATGTCCTGCTTTATTCCCAGTCTTTCCAAAAGTCTTGCAACTCTTCTGGCAAATCTACTTTGAAGTAAGTCCTTCCAAAGACTCGGCTATTTCTTACCAGTAAACCTTTTCAAAAACTTCACTATTTTCTTACCCAAATGCATACGATAGAAATGGAGAGATTGATTATAAATCTCATTGAGTTTTTAGATCATAACAAGAAATTTGTTATATCTATGATAATGGATGGTACCTCTTGGCTGTTGATTTGGGCATACTTATCTATACACTTATTTCTATTATGAGAGTTCGGCTTGTACAGTACGTTAGCATAACAATCTACTCTGGGCCTATGAGATGTTTCCCCACATTTACAGTGGATAATTTGAATTTTGTACATATCTAGACTACTGAGTAGCTCCAAATAGGAATTTATTTATCTATAATGATATATTATTGGCTCCTATTTGTTCCTATTTGGTTAAATATTCTTCCCAAAGTAGTGCTAGTGGCCTACACTTTCTATTTATATTCTCTTTCTCTCTCTTGGTTTTTCGAGACAAGGTTTCTCTTTGTAGACTAGGCTGGACTCGAACTCATAGATATCAACCTGTCTCTGCCTCCTGAGTGCTGGGATTAAAGGTGTACACTACTACTGCCTGGCTCCATTTATATTCTTGTTATTTATTTTCTATTTTTCGTTTTTCTGCTTGAAGAATTTTCTTCCATAAGTACAATTATATAAACACTAAATTGCTTGCATGCTTTAGTGACTCTTGAGACAGTGTTATGCAATTAATTTAAGTGTTAATTTTACCTTCTGGCATGAAAACTTGCCTGAGAGATGTTTCAGAAACAAATCATTCTGATAAGATAGCGGAGGACTAAATACCTGGGAGACATGAGCAAGCATCAGCTCATCCCAGGTAGGGCACCAGCAACAGACCAAAGCAGCATTCCACTCCAGCCTAGTTTGCTGAAGCAATGGGTTGATTGGGCTTACTTATAGGAGCATGGGGAAAGGTTGACTTATAATAGCATAAGCCTTCTTTCCCAACAGCCACTTCATCACAAAGTCTCACTTCCTTGGATGGTTACATCCCCATGACTGCATAGCTGACATTCCCCTTTCACTTAATTTCCCAACTACTATGTATTCTAACAATGTCTGAGACCACGTGTATCTGGGGCAGAATTATATGCAGCTAGGAGGGCCGGAGGAATGTGCAGGAGGGAGGAAGTGGCTGGAATCTCAGCTGAGAGCCTAAGGACCCTCTCTAGATAGAACCGTATGGAGAACATCAACAGGCTTCATCTTGCTCCATGTCTTTTCAGTAACCAGTTCTATTCTGATTAAGATGAAAATGGCTGATAGGCTGGAGCACAGTTTTCTAAAATAGGTTTTTTTTTTTGTTTTTTTTTGTTTTTTTTTTTTTTTTTTTACAGGTTGTATTATACATCATTTAAATTTAATGGCTCTTCTTATTTTATTTTATGTGACATTGTTGCTCATTTATTCTTATCTCTTTTCATTGAGATATGTTTAGGAGCATATGGTTGTAAGTTGGAATGTTGGATTTGAATAAGATAGATGTGGACTTAAATATTAGCCTGACAACTTTGTGTGTGTGTGTGTGTGTGTGTGTGTGTGTGTGTGTGTGTGTGTGTGTGTGTGGCACAGAAGAAGTGAGAATAAAACTCAGTGTCTTGTGCATGCTAGGTCCTAACCCTCTACCTCTGAGCTGTATTTTAGTGGAGCCCTACCTCTTTCTAATCATCAAGTTAGTAAATAAGTAAATGAATAACCAATAAGTTATTTAATTTTTCCATCCTGTCTTTGTCTAATATATAAAAATGAGGTTAATTGTATCAATTTTATAGAATTATAGTGAGATTTATTGATAAAATGAGTATAAAAAGCAGCCTGGTACTGGAAAATAGCAACTATTAATATTCATTAAATGTTGTGTTATTATTATTACTCCAGAATTATCAGAGCGGAAGAGATTAAAAATTCAACCAAAAGATGGAGAAAAACATCATATTTAATAAAATACATTCTTTAGGCTTTTTTCTTTTTTCTTTTCTTTTTTTTTTTGGTTTTTCGAGACCGAGTTTCTCTGTGTAGTTTTGGTTCCTTTCCTGGATCTTGCTCTGTAACCCAGGCTGGCCTCAAACTCACAGAGATCCTCCTGCCTCTGCTTTCCAAGTGCTGGGTTTAAAGATGTGCGCCACCGCCGCCGGGCTTTTTTAGGGAATGAGGGGCAAAGGTTCTTGACAATAAATGGGAACATAATTTCATTTGAGGAGGAAAGGAGGATCACTCCATCAACTGTATAAAAATATTAAAATAAGTCTAAAATTTAAAGAGAGCCATAGCAGATGACATTGACTTTCTCTAACATGAAAGAAAAGTGTCACCCATGTACCAAAAAGACACAAGTGTAGAACTGAAGATTGAGCCTGTTCCTGCAGTGATGTGGTCCTCTGACCACCAGTTTTCCATTCTTGTGCATGTTCAACCCTTATTCAGAGCAATATGGCTTGAATGTTTATCATACAGCAGGTGAAGCACTTCACATACTTTATGTATTTGAACTGCATTACATCCAAATGTCGTCATATTTTTAAGACTAGTAACACTGGGGCTAAACTCCCCTCTTTGTACCGAGCCTTTTTTCTTATTCCTATAATAATGAAATGGGCGGTGTACAATGTGGTGATACATTGTGTACTCTAGTAAACTTGCCTGAGGATCAGAGGACAGAGCCAGCCACTAGATTAGACATAGAGGTCAGGCAGTGGTGGCACATATCCTTAATCCTATCACTCAGGAGGCAGAGATCCATCTGGATCTCTGTGAGTTCAAGGCTACACTGGAAACAGAGCCAGGCAGTGGTGACACACACCTTTAATCCCAGTACTGGGAAGCACACATGCCTTTAATCCCAGGAAGTGACAGCAGGGTGGAGAAAGGTATATAAGGCATGAGGAAACAGGAACTAAAGCAGTTCAGCTGAGACCCTTTCTGGTGAATAGTCAGAGAATTTCAGTCAGAAGATTTATGAAGTTGGTGAGGTAGTAGGTGGTGGCTGTGGCTTGCTCTGCTTCTCTGATCTTTTTTTTTTTCTTACCACAATATCTGGTACCAGGTATTTTATTAAGTGTTTTGGTTTATTCTCTATCTTGATTGACAGGCTTGGATTATGTAAGCCCTTGTCCACTGTACATGCCCATTCCTACAGTGCATCTCATTTTAATAAACTCTGGGAAGGGAGAGGTTTTGCACACGTGTCTTTTGTACCATCTCATAAGCCACACCCTCCATCAGGGGATGTTAGAGAACCCAATCTTCTGGGAGTCTTGTGTGGGTAATCACAGTTGCTCTTATTTCAAAGTGCCAGTGGCCATGTGTGTTCAATTACACATAGGCTCAAGATAGCAAACGGGATTCTTTCTAAGCATTCCCTCAGAGACAGCTTTGCCTCATTGCAAATACACCTCAAGCCAGTCCAGGTGGACCAGGCCTACCTCCCTTGTAACCAGATACATCAAGAACATCTTAGCAGAAACTGGCTAGGTTTGATGGTCATTAAGGGGAGGAGAAACTTACTCTGTTATTAGAGTGGGGCATGCATGAGACTTGATGCAGGTGGAGATTCCGGGCTAACAAATTGCCCAGTTCATTTATCAGAGAGATTTGTGTGCCTAGAATGTTCAGGTAATCTCTCAGGCTGCCAAGTGCATTATTAGAAAAGGAATTTGTGCTGGTTTTGTTTGTTTTGTTTTGTTTTGTTTTGTTTTTGTTTTTCAAGACTGAGTTTCTCTGTGTAGCCCCAGCTGTCTTGGAACTTGCTCTATAGACCAGGCTGTCCTCAAACTCACAGAGACCTGCCTTCCTCTGCCTCCTGAGTACTTAGATTAAAGTTGTCTGCCAACACTGCCTAGCAGGACGTGTACTCTTATGTTCAGTTCCCACCACCCTCATTGGGTAACTCACAATTTCACCCATAACTCCACAGGATCCAATGCTTGTGGCCTCTGAAGGCACCTGCACTCACACACACAGACACAGAGACACATACATAATAATCAAAAGGAAATCTTTAAAAATACCACCCTAGTTCTTATACATGTCATAAAATAGCCTTAAAGGAAGAAGCAATGTCTTCCTGTAGTGATTAAGGTACTCAACCCAGAACTGAAAAGCAGTTTGACAGAAGGGAAGGTGGGATTTCCCAGCTGACTTCAACAGCCAAAGCTACACAAGGATGGAAACACTACTATACAACCAGGACAAAGGGGCTAGAAAACTAACACTCTACACAAAAATATTTCACACCCCCACTTTGAAAAATACTAGTTATGAACTGTAAGGGACTTGCCAGTCGAAATGTATTCTAAGCAACAATAACCACTCTCTTTGATTGCTAATCTTATGCATTAAGATTGAAACAGAAAGGTTAGCTGCCTCTTGTATTTCACTGCAGTGACATGAAGTTACTAATGAGCAATGGAAGTGAAAGAAACAGATGTAATTGAGGGATCTAGGAAATAGACTAAGGGGCCTGAGTGGTTGGATGTAGAGGGCACAGCAGTTCTTTTATAAGAACACCTCCAGAGTTGAGAATTCGAGACCCACAGCAAAGAGGTGGAAGTCGGAATGAGTTGTCGCATGTTCAGAAAACATGTGGAGCAGGAGTCATTTTTGGGTCCATCAGCTAGATACATTCTGTGGAGCTTCAAATAAAAGTGTGAATTGGAAATCTGCTTTCAAGCTCCTTGATTCACAGTTAGTCATTAAAATCATGACGCCCATGGGAGTGTCTCTACAAGGAGATAGGGTAGCTCACTGGTGCTCACAGAAACCCAGTGGTTAAGGTCAGCAGGAGCTGAAGGAGGAATGGACAACTGGGTAAGAACAAAGAATTGGAGACCAGGGACAAAATGCAAAGATGGTGATGTGATGGAAGGAAAGGAAGCCCCCTGTTGGGAAGGCAGATAGGAGGCTATGGAGATAAAGTCAGGAAATGTCAGATGTTCTCCGGTCGGGCTGGGAAATGTCCTCAGTGATGCCAACAGAGCAAGAGGATTTTGGCAGACGGTGCTCTGCTGCCAGCATCTGAGTTAACCCCGTTGAATTCTGAGGGCAGTTCTAGCGAACAACAGTTAACAACAAGGTCAGTGAATACTTCAGGAAGCTGTCTGTGTTTCAGAACAGTGTTCAACAGATTTGGAATTTTAACTGTCTCAGCACATAGCAGACTCATATACTAGCTGTAGAATTCTAGGCTGAATATTGGCAAATAGTGCTTTTTTAGAAGTTTTTAAAATTAGTATCGTAATCATGATATGCAAAGCACTGTATGTTCTTAATACACTTTTAATTGGTCCCAAACTCCTTGCTTCTAGATTGCATTTCTGTTTAAAATTACAATGTGCAGAAAACCAGAGAGGCCAGGTTAGTAGTCATTATCAAAGAGAAGAGCTGGAGGGATAGCCCTGTGGGGCAAAATTAATTATGCACAGCCTGGATGAGAAGATAAGCGTGGGAGCTTAATGATCCTGTTTTTGTGACAGTAAAGAAGTGTCCAGAGAATGCTGACTGGTGGCTTTTCATCCTCATGGAGGGTCTTAGTGAGAGTTGGGTTAGAATTTCTGCAAGAGATAGTTTTTTTTTCTTATTTTGAGATGATAATATAGTTACATCATTCCCCTTTCCATTTCTTCCCTCCCAACCCTTCCTTGTTCTTTCAATGTCATGACCTCTTCTTTCATTAATTGTTATTGCACATATAATATACACACGTGTGCAGACGCATACACACACACACACACACACACACACTCACTCCTACATCTAACCTGTTCATTTTATGTAATGTTATTTGTATCTGTGTTTTCAGGGCTGACCATTTGGTGTTGGATAACCAATTGAAGTCTTTTTCCCTGGTGGAGACGATTTCTCCCACTCTTTGCATTACTGAGTTTCCTGCAGTTCTCTGTGTAAGGTGGAGGCCTGGTGGTCTTTCTTCCGTTGACTTTAGCCTGTGTACTGTTGTTGTTCTTGGCCAGTTGATGTTTGTCTAGGCAGTCATATTGGTGATGAGAGTTGGTGGGTGTTGCTTCTGACTTTATGAGGATACACAGTCTCTCACAGCAACATCTTTGAACCTCAGGCTCTTAAAATATTTCTAGCCCCTCTTCAGCAGTGTTCCCCAAGCCTTTGGGGCAGGAGTTGTTCTGTAGATGTATCCATTGGCACTGGGCTCATGACTTTACATTTTGGTTTTTCTGTCACGGTACTTCTCTTGAAAAGAAGTTGCCTTGATGAGGGATGAGGGCTACACATACCTGTGGGTAAAAGAACAAATACTTAGAATGTAGTTATCAGTGATACTGGTTTAGTAAAGTAGCAGTTGTAGGTTCTCCTCTAAGACCCATGACTTCACTAGCCTGGGTAGTTGGCTTGATTTCCAGTACCAGTCATTTTTTTTGTTTGTTTGTTTGTTTTTTTAAACCATTGAGTGGGTATTATGTCCAATTAGAGAGCTGTTGGTTACCACCAAGGCATGGGTGCCATTACTGTACCCATAGGGTTATTGTGTCACATTGGTTGTTGTTGTGGTTCACGGGTGTCATAGCTGGGTGGGGTTGTTGTTGCTTTCCCTTTTCAGAAATTTGCATGGAACCTTCTGGTACCTTGTAAGACAGTCTTCAGGGAGGAGGTATTCAGGTCAGTCCCAGCTAAGGGGCTTCTGAAAAGTGCATGCTACCAACTTTTAGACTGCACATGATTGCAAAGTATTAAAAGAGAAAAAAAAAGAAATGAAGTATGGATGTCCCACCCTGCCATGCATTTAGCAGCAGCTAGAGATCATTTGTGTTTGTCAATTCTTTAATGGACTTTTCTGGGAATGGAAAGTCAGCATGCATCTCAGAGGGACCTTGTTGATAAGGGAAATCAATCAGAGAACCCCCAGAAAAAGACTGCTGACCTCCTCTGGCAACCTTCCATGAGCATCCTTCAGTTGTGTCTTGAGGATGTCTCGAGATGGAGGAGGTCTGACTTTCAAACATGTGGGAGCTTTTGAGCCTTTGCCTCCACTGTCCTAGGTGGAGCTGGCTGAGTACATAGTAGGACACATTTTGACCTCATTCAGACTTACATTATTTCCCTCTGTAAGAAGCTTCCTGGCATACCTATTTTCCCAAGTTTTCTGACACTTCTGAGTTACTACTTCCCTTTGATATCAGATGAATGCAGTCTGTAGCTCATGTGAGACATATGCTTTCTAACCCTACCCATGATTCCTGAGGAGTCTGTCAAATGTTCCAGGTGTTGGGCCCCATAAGGCCCAGGTGTGAGGCCCAGTGTAACTCCCCGAGCCTAGCTCAAGTTTGGTGACCTGTCTTTGGACATGACTTTCACATACGAGTGACTCAGTACTACCCAACTTAGAATTACCTCTGCCTAGTAACTGCTGAGATGGCATCATCTCCGTTGGCCCGCTACACCCCCTCCCCACAACCTATATAAGTCCACGCTGATACAATAAAGCGAGTTCTTGCTTTGACAAAACTCCCGGCTCAGCGTGGTTCTCTCCTGTGGACGGGGGAGGTCTGGGCCATCCACACTCACCATCCCACTCAGCCCCAAGGGAAAGACCAGCTGGACCGGTCCTGCCTCTGCCCTACCTGTCGATCAGACCAACACCCAAGGCTGGTCCTTTGCTGGCCATATTTCTCTTTGAAGCACCTAGCTGGTCTTCTCTTGGCAGTGTCTTTAGATCCCTGGTCTAAGCTGTTGAGCTCCCTTCCTTCCGTGTATGGAAACCACCTTCCTTTTAGCTATTAGCTCCAGTCCTAGAGCACATCAGTTTTAAAATTAGTTTTTAAAAATTAGCATACAAAGTATTGGACCTCATTGTGGAACTTTCCCCATACTTGGTTTTTGTTGACCTTCCCCCAAGCCCTTGTTCTATACCTCATTCCCTACCCACCTCCTGTAGATCCTTCACTCCCAATAGTTTCCCTTCTGTGTTCACTTCACATGTATTCCATTACCATTAAGACAGACTTTTCAATCTGGTTTTGTGACCTGTACCCACAGCAGTACACACATATACATATACAATAATTAAACCCTGGGATCTGCATATGAGAGTAAACATATGCATTTGCTATTCTGAGTATTAATTACCTTGCTTACAACAATAGTTTCCAGTTTTACTCATTTTCCTGCAAATGTCAAGATTTCATGTTCCTTTATGGTTGGATAAAGTCCACTGTGTATATGTATCGTATTTTCTTCATTCATCTGTTTGTTGATGGAAACTGGTTCCATTTCTTATCTGTTGTCAACAGTACAGCAATACCATGGGTATGTAAGTATCTTGACACAAATATTTAAAAATAGTATTTATTGACTTCAGACACAAAAAGGAGGAAGAGGTGAGGTGGGTTACACAGCAGAAATAGAGAGCAAACCCAGATGCTCATACTACTGCTGGTATCTATCTAGGTGCAGCATATGGGCCCTCTGCCGGTTCTTCCTATTGACTCTGTTCCCACCATGCTGCTGGAGGCCACTGATATTCTGAAACAAAAGATCCCTTCTTCCTGTCCACTTTACCTGGATCTAGGTCTCCGATCCATTTGAATCCACTTTATGTGGAAGTGATAAACAAGTCATTTCATAATACTCACCTTTCCCATTAGCTTTTGCAGAGCAGCTCTGGTGCACTGGCCCAAGTGTGGAGACTTTGCTTCTGCTGTGTGAGCCCCATCTGCTTCCCTTTGCAGAATCAGAGCACATTTAAGTGTATTTGTCTTGTATTTTTGATCTGTAAAATCCTGGCCCTCAAAACGCCCTTACAATTCCTAAAGTCTTCAAAGGTCCCCAACCAAATGACTATGCAGATTTAGGTGTCAAAGCATTTGTACTTTCTTCTCCCTAAACCAGTTTCTGCCACTTTTAGCTAGTGAAAAAATGTGTTACCAAGAAACATATGTATGTGTCTGAGCTTGCAGAGGTTAAGCAACAGCAACAAAAAAACCCATTATGTTAATTCTGTGATATTGCACGGTCTACCTTATGGTGATGCTCAGCAGAGAAGAATGTGCAGACTAAAGTATTTTTGTGCAAAGACTTTCTAGAGGAATTGGGGAGGGCCTAAGGGACCTGAAGGAGTTAAAGACTTAACTCCCTAGCTTCCACATCCACCAGTCTTCATGTCCTGCTACTGTCTCTCCAGTGGCCCATCTATTTATTTTTCAGTTACCTATCTGTAGGCAGCCTGCACTAGCTTTGCATTCCTAGCTCCTAAGTGTGATTGGCAAGTGGGGAAGCTCATTCAGAGATGTTGGCCTGAGTCATTGGATGAAGAATAAATGAAAAGGGGCCAGTGATAACAAAAATTTAAGAAATCTAGTCAAGCAGATTGGAGGAGTAGGTTTCCCCTGGAGATAAAAGTATGGTAGGGAGTTAATTGTAGATCTCAAAAGACAAGATGACATTAGAAAGAGTCGACCATACAACCTGTGGTGGAATTTCAAGGAGTGATGGGGGACACATGACTCTATGTCTAAAGACAGAGAGTTTTAAACTTCTTTTAAAAGTCTAAAGTTGAGCCATTAACAGGATGGGAGACTACACTGTAATCAGCACCATTGTCCATTAGATATTTGCTGAGGACCACACATGCTATGACAACCCCATTTAATCCTCCATTAATTCTTTACAGATAGATGCAATCATCTTCTCTCTACCGATGGGGAAGTTGAGTTTTAAAGAAAGCAATTCAGTTGGCAAAAATTACAATTGAAGGACGGAGGCAGGATTTGAACCCAGATCTGTCTGAGTCTGCCTGCTCCCCTCTTGGCTTCCGCACTATGTAGCATACAGAATCTGAGCACACTGGATCTTCCTCATCATGTTGTATCTGAGTTATCATATTTAAAAGAAGGAAGCAGTACAGGGATAGGAGTGTAACTTTAGAAAAAAAATATTCAGAAAGAAGAGCCTCTAGGCCATCTTGGTTTATCACAACACTTGCCCAGGTTAGCCATAATGGTTCTGGTCAACGTGCTAAAGATCTAGTAACAACTTACACATTAGATAAATATTTAAGTCTCCTCCATACCTATTTTATAGATAATGGACGTAAGGTTCGTACAGACTCACACCTTAAAACTGGATTCAGCCATGAGCTATCACTGCCCTTACAGCTGTGTTCCTGCCATGAACCCCCAGCAAACATTATTATAATACACATTCTCCATAGGTACAAAGTATTCTAGTGTATGTGTACTACGTAGAGCTCCATCCCCTCGCACTGTGCTTGAGGGAGTGGGGCATATGAGAAGTGAATTAAGGGAACAAAGGGTTATCAGAAAACTATGTGTTTGCCCAGCTTTCTTGCTTTCATTTCATTTTTCCTTCACCACTGGAAATGACAGATTCTGTAGGCATTCTTGGACCAGATGTATATCCAAATCTGTATGCCACCAGTACAAGGCTGAGACTCTGCCTCGTGGTAGCTCTTTGCATAAAGGCACATTACTATAGGTCCTGTGTTGGGCTCTGATAAAATTTTCTTTGATATGGCCAGGTGTGTGAAATTGTAATTGATTTGAATCTGCATCTGCCAAATACTGCTTCCCGAAAATCCAAGACTAAGCGTTTCTTTTCTACAGTCACAGGCATCACAAGGGTGGCATCTTCCCACTCAAATTCTGCAAGTATTTGACATGCACTATATATTAAATATTTGAATTCATTCAAGCAAAATGTGTGCCCCTGGGAAACCTAATATCTGCTGAACTGTCAAATCCAGGGATTTTTTTCTACTAAGCAATGGGAACACAGATGAAATTAAACTAACTTGGGAGCAACAGTCAGGCTACCTCTCAAGGATAATCCTCTATGTCTAAATTGTATGTGCGTTCTTTTCTCTCATTTGCATGACCAATTATAGGGAAGTTCCTTATTGTGAGATGCAATAATGTGATATAATTGGAACAGCTTCAGCATTTTTGAAGGTGGTTTCCCTGGCAGAACAAAGTCTTGGGGAAAACAAATTATGTTGATTTACTAGCAATTCTGCAAATGAGTTGTCTGGGGGACTCAGGAGGAGTCTTTTATGGAGTACAAAGAAACTACTTGCTATTTGACATTTTAAATTGCTCTCTTGGAATATGCAAAACTGCAGCTATATAATTGCATGTTCTAATTGCATGTTGTTGCTTCCGAGGCCACCAATTTGCACTTGGATTTGGAGACATTCTGTGTGCTAATCAAGTGAGAAATGATACTCATTTTTCCTCAAGTTATACAGGGCAGAGCAGGGCTGTGAACATTCAGGGGAAAGCCAAGACTGTAAGTCTGTAGAGTCTGTAGTAAATTCCCATTCAAGATGCACTCTGGTAACTCCACAGTTTTACTGGAAGTAGTTTATGGGAAGGCAGTCCCACCAAATGGGTAGTGTGAGGACAGATGGTACTTGACAACATAAAAATCACCTAGTCTAATAAAATGAGGACTAGCTGGGTTTTGGAGAAAATCGAGGGCAGCCTGCTGTTCACCCTGCCAGCAGGAGGGACAGTACAAAGGAAAGGGCTGGATAAGGGCCAAGAGATAAAACATCTTACACACTAGACAAAAGGCTCAAGGCAGATTTGCAACTTAGACAGACTCCCCAGATTTCAATACTACTGGTGTAAAGCTGGGCCCAGGAAGACCATTTTTAACAGGTAGAAAGAAGAGGATGCATGTATGAAGTCTATATGAAGTATGAAGTTTGTATATATGTATGAATGTGAAGTTGTGATAGAAGATACAAATGACTGGTCAAAATTCAGAGAACAGCTGATCATGGGGTTCTACCCCAGCCCCAATGGGTAGATATACAACACAACTTCCTGCACTCAAGGCTCAGGGAACACTGCAGAAGAGAAGTGGACACACTGCCAGAGGACTGGGGAAGCTGTACCCATGATACCCCAACAATATGGTACCAAAACAAGACCTGAACAGTGACAGCTGGTGACATGCTGACATGGAGCAGAGTGGGGTGATCATGAGGCTTTATCCCTAGACCAAGAGTTCTAGGCAACTAACGATTGCTGAAAGGGATAATCATTCTTTTCCAGGAATGACCATCCCCGCCCCCCCAATTTGGTTATCCAATACCAAGTGCTCAGACCTGAAATCATATACATACAAACAGACTCAGCATGTTGTACTTGTCTATTTATGCATGTGTGTAAGTGTGGGTGTGTGTGAGTCTGTAACAATAATAAAAGAGGCCATGAACTTAAGAGAATGTGAGAGGGTAGATGGGAGGGTTTGGAAGGGAAGAATGAAATGATATAATTATATTTTAATTAATATTATTAAAAGAAAAAAGAGCCCCTTTATTATCATTTGTTTTTTTTCCCCAGGAGTCTTTTTTGAGCAATTACAGTCTGTAGTTTTGTGAAACTTATATATTCCATTACCTTTAGAATTCAAAATAATATGTCCTCATCATTATTTTTCACAATCCTTTGGATAGGGGTTTAAGCATATTATCCCGAAGGCTACTTTTATTAATATTATTCTTAAGAAAACTTAGCCTTACATTCTTAAATAAACCTTGTAACAGAACCTGCAACCCTTTTCAGTTCTACATGTATTCTACATTCCTGTTTGAAATCATAAGATGATAGCTTTACCTTAAATTCTAAAATAGAATTGCAACAAGTCCGTACAAGGTAGAGGCCCCAAGAATCAGAACAGCGGGCTATAAAAATAGAACTGTTGTCAAGGTCAGATAAAAGTATCATTAAAAATGTTAAATGATGAGAAAGCTTAAGATGGAGGAGGGAGGGAGGGATGAGTGGAGAACAGGAAGGACGCTGATCATTTGAGGAAACCGATTCGGGTTTTGTGCTTAGGATAAGCTAGGAATTTATAGCAAGGGCAACATGTGTGACAGGGATGGGAAAGCGATAAGACTGCCTATGTTAGATAACTGCCAAGGGGTGCAGTTTGAACGACATTTGACATTCCACCAGGCATTTGAGTTTTTTAATTTAATTTTTATTTTTATGTACATTACTATTCTGCCTCCATATATAATACTGCCTGAGAAATGGGAGAAGGACGCAAGCAACTTTTGGGAGTCTTGTAGGGTAGACAGAGACAGCTGAGCCTGGACAGTCATCCAAAGTTCTTTTGTAAAGTTGGGGCATCTGTCTTCAGCCCACAGGCCTAGAGTCTCTTATTCACTTTTCTCTGTGTCCTGTAGAATGTCTGGCAGTTTCCTCTGCAAAGCAGGAACCTGAAGGACCATTTTGTCAAGCAAAGTTCAGTGGTCACCTTTGTATGGGTCCTTCCTGCATGTCCAGTTGATCAGGCAGTCCAGGCAAGAACAGTTTCTTGCCCAAATGGCTATTTTTGTCAAGGTGAAGATAAACTCCGTATGGAGTGTCTTTGATGCCCATCCTCCTCTCTGAAGTAAATCGGTGCTGTCAGGAGCAGACATGTCCCACTGTCCCGAAAGTCTAAATTTTTAAAACATTTTAAATGCCATATTCTGTAGGTCTTTGAAGTGTTTGAAGATTACCTATCTATCTGAAATATATCTATGTATACCTTGAAGACTTAACTAACATGGCTACAAATATGATTATCATAGATGACTAGTTATTAATCTATTTCTTAATTATCCATTACAATTTTAAATGAGTTACATAAACATAATACCTCAAACAAGAATAGAAATATATATACAGTATAACAAAATTAAGTTTAAATTTGTATCAATAAACTAAAATCTATAGTAATGTAAAACATTTTAAACAAGTTGTTACTCTTTAAAAGTAGGTTCATTAATCTACCCTTTCATCCTATCATATCTAAACTATCCCCTTTTTTTCTTTAGAAAGAGATTGTATTTATAATCAACCTGCTTTAAATAAAAATATTGGTTTTTCTCTGTCCCACACCAGAGGGCTCTTCTGATTTGGGACACAAGAATCTCTTAACCATTTTTTTTTAAGCAATATGTCTGCGTTTAGAGGGGGAGTGAGCCAATTCCATCTCTAAAGCCAGCTTTGTATATTTGGGAATTTGGGCGTAGCTTCTCTTACTACTTCCTGCTGGAGGGGGGCGCTGTATCTTATGGGAACACAAAGAAAATTTTAGGATCATGGAGTAGTCCGTGAGGCTATATATCTGAGCCAGTTGACTTGAAACCATTCTGGATGTTGAATCATCTGGGCCATGGTGTCATTGGAGACCTTTCAGGGGGTCTTGGCTGGTCAAACCTGATGTATCTTAATCTGGAACAAATCCATAGTCTCTGGCTTTCTGTGGAAACAAAAGCAGAGACTCTTTTCCAAAGCAACATATCCTTATATCCAAATTTTGAAGTCAAGGTACCTTTAAAATTTACATTTTGGCATACCTCAACAGCTTTTACAATCAAATGTTTTTCTTCAGTTACAAATATCAAAGACAACATAATCCAGATTCTCTGTGTGATAGCCATTCTTTACATGGCTTATTACCTTTAATGTTTCTTTAAAGACTTTATTTTTTAAAACTATGTATTTGTTTCTATAACTCTCTCTATATATCACCTTTTTTGTCTCTTTCAAGCCTACGTATCTTTTACACACATTGTAAACTATTACATCTGAATCTGTCTTATTGTGAACCTATTGTTTTAAACTGCAGCATTCTAAGATTGAAACAGCGCAGTGGCTGCTGGCTCCACCCACTTTAGTTTCCCAACATGGTGGTGGTCCGTTTTTTGCCAGCTCTGGGAGCCGTAACTCTCAGAAATACTGGGTCTATGCTTTTATCAAAGTAGCGTGTAGCCCAGAAACCTCTTTTTTTTTTTTTTCTTTTAATATATACTAGTAAAGACTAAATCTACCACACAGCATAATGTGCTGCTGGCAGACGCCTTATTCCTGCCATACTGCTGGTCAAACGCGCAGGCCAGGAACCCACCAGTAGTTCAAACCCGCGTTTTGCGGCGTCTAGCTGCCTTATGAGACACGAAGCAGGAACCTGGTTTTGGCTCTATTTAGAATTGGTTATTAAATATTCTCAGGTTTAAGGTGGAAACTCGAGCCGTTGGGCGCCATTTGTAGCTGGAGAATTTCTCTCCAGCTCCCGCCACCAAGCCCCGCCAGTCCCAGAGCCCACTTATAAAATAAACACACAGACTCTTACATTATTTAAACTGCTTGGCCATTAGCTCAGGCCTGTTATTGTCTAGCTCTTACTCTTATATTTAGCCCATTTCTATTAATCTTTACTTTGCCACATGGCTCATGGCTTACTGGTACCTTACATCTTTCTTGTCCTGGCGGCGGCTCCAGGCAGTCTCTCTTTCTTATCCTGGCGGCAGCTCCAGGCTGTCTCCCCCTTCCCTTCCTGTTCCCTCAATTCTCTTCTCTGTTAGTCCCGCCTATACTTCCTGTCTGGCTATTGGCCAATCAGAGTTTATTTACATATAGAGATATCCACAGCACTCATGTATGTCTGTGTGAGGGTGTCAGATCCTCTGAAACTGGAATTACTGAAAGTCATTAGCTGCCATGTGGGTGTTAGGAATTGAACCTAGATTCTTTAGAAGAGCATCCTGTGCTCTTACCACTGAGCCACCTCTCCAGCCCCATCATTTGCGCTTTCTTTAAAAGCGGTCGAAAACCACTGAAACCCTCTATTCTTTAAGTTTAAACTGGGACTGAAATAATCACATTCTATAATTTAATGGCTACAACACACAAAATACCTAGTGGATATCCATCCTTGAAGATGAGCTCAAGTTAAAAAAATTGCCAATGGCAGGAGATTCAGCAGACCCAAGCAGCAGAATAATGGGTATCAGTCCATGTTTTAAACTGGGTTAAGTACAAACGAATTTGCATTTTATCCATGTTAAGGATGCAAGTCCTGCTGTTAAATTCTTTCACAGTTTTTGCAGTCATCACCACCTTTCATCTCCATAGCTCTTTATCATGTAAAACTGACAGTCTAATCCCATTCACAAGTATTCAGCTCTCCCTCCTAGAGCTCAGGACAGTTCCACTCTGCTGTCTGCTGCTAAGACTTTTGACTGTTCTCAGTGTGTCATAAAAGTGGAATCATAACAGATTTGTTTTAGTGGCTGTGACTCATTGTCCCATCCTAAACTCATTTTGAAACTTAATTGCATTGTAGAGGTATTAAGAAGTGAGACCTTTAATGGGTGTTGTTCACAGTTCCCATCGTCATCAAATTCAGTCCTCATTGTCCTCAGGAGTGACATACTTCCCTCCTACCCAACTCCCTTGTGCATCTTGGTGTGCTGAACTGAGCATTGCATTGGATATGTCTTTGTTTTGACTAAAATGAAAGGACTAACTTTGCTGTAAAATCTTCTGTCATTTCTGACACTCCATGAGAATCTTTGCACAGGTGTATTTGCTGGAATTTAAACTAAGGACCAGAATATTACTGAACTAATTACTGAGTCAGTAGCTAGCATTTACTGGTTGTCTATCATACTCTATGGTATTAACTATCTTCAGACTTGATTACTGTGTACATTCTTATTTGTGGTATATTAGTAGAACCAAAAACACAGTAGTGAAAAAAATATTATCTTGCTCGTATTTCTTTACGTTTTGGATATAGGTGAACTCAACTTGTAATAGCTCATTTTTGCTCTGCTTAGTAATGGCTAGGCTCAGGTGAATATTTACCCTTGCCTAAGCCTTCACAGCTGGGATGATAGACCATGTACATACCTACCCTTGTATTCTCCAAGAAACTATCTGAGAGTTTTCATATGGTGAATAAAATGATTCCAGCAGTTAGAAAAGGCAAGATGTAACAGTCAGGCATGGTTCAGATGGCTGTGGAATCAGGCTTGCTTATGCTGTTCCAAAGCAAGTCACACGAATTCTGTGTGTGTTTGTGTGTGTGTGTGTGTGTGTGTGTGTGTGTGTGTGTGTGTGTATGTCTGTGTGTGGTACTGGGGATTGAACATAAGGCTTTGCATTGACTAGGTAAGCATTTCACCTCTGAGCTAGATGCCCAGCTTTTCTGTGACCTCTTTAAGTCTTTGAGTCAGGGTGTTACTAAGTTGCTAAGGTTGGCTTGGAGTAACTAAATTGCTAAGGTTGGTCAGGGCGTTACTAAGTTTGCTACATAGCTCTGTAGTCCAGCTATGTCACCCTCCCATCTTACCTTCCTAAGAATCTAGGAGTTTTGGCCACCACTAGGCCTGGTTGGCATGGAGTTAATACCCTACCTCAAACCCGAGGAGCAGATGAAATATGAGTTTACTCCTCCTGTGAGGGGTTATGAACATGGGTCATTTCTTAGATCACGACAGTCCACTTGACCTATTCACCGAGGGTATTATCCTAAAAGGGCAGCTAATCTGAATCCTTCCACTGACAGCAGGCCCCTTTGCTAAAACAGTTTCTCAGAACGTCTCCCATTTCGCTAGAATCATTGGTCTTCATCCTTCACATGAGGTCCTTTGGAAAGCTCGCCAGGGGTGGGGCAGTGAGTTATGGCTTCTGCAGAAGGATCAAGCGACTCCCTTCCATTCATATCTCACTGCCACAGAAAGAGTCTCTTGACCTCTTTAGAAACTGGAAGAAAGATGATGCCCTTTAGTGCTGTGGACAGTTCAGCCTGCAAGAATGTGATTAATCATTACTTTCTGGGTCGGGTCCCGAACAGCTTCTTCATCATCATCCATCTTTTTCTAGAACAGATCTTTAAATTCCACTTTGTTTAAAAAGAATAATGTTGCTGCCTTTCATGGGAGTGGGGTAAAAGTTTTTTTTTTAAGAATTTTTTTTTCAGATTAAGCAAAAGAGATTTTGAACATGGATAAGTGCATTTGTGAAGATCTGAAGTCATACAGCCTCGGGGGATTATCACCTGTGCAGACCACAGAGGATGGTTGTCGCTGATAACTATTTCTCTTTGCTTCTTTCCAAGAACCCCAGATTTCCATGCTTGAGCCTAAGTGTTTTCTGGACACTGCCTCTACTCATAGCTCTAGAACTAGAAGCCAAGACTATGGACAATCATGGGATTTCACTGCCTTGACACTAGCTCACATCTAGGCAGATTACTTAAGTTAATATAATGGCAACAAATGTGTAGCAATGTGAAGACTATTAGATTTTTTTTTTTTCTTGTAAGATGGGGAAGAAAAGGCCTGCTGCCTTTAGGGCTCCTGATAGCTATCTTTTTCAAACCCAAAGTGTGCGTGCCATAGAGGTAGGGAAGCATGTGGAAGGCAGAGTAGAGACAGGAAGAGTCCAGAGGGCTAGTCTACTCCCATGGGGGCTCCACAGCTATTGGTCCACAGTTCATGGGTTTCCACTAGTTTGGCTGTCCATCTCTGTACTTTTCCCATCATCATCTTGAACTGTTTGAGGGTCCCACAGGCAGGGGGATCAGAATCTGTCCCTGGTTCATGAGCAGGCTTTTTGGAGCCCAGTACCTAAGATGTGACACCTTGCACAGCCTTGGTGAGGGGGTAGGGGGCTAGACCTGCCTCAGCTGGCTCTGTTGACTCCCCATGGGAGACCTTGACTTGGAGGAGGTGGGAATGGGGGGATGGTTGGGGGGAAGGGTGGGAGGAGCGAGGAGGGAGATCTGTGGTTGGTATGTAAAATGAATAGAAAATTTCTTAATAAAGGAAAAAAAAGAAAAAGAAAAAAATCCCAAGTTCCACTGCAGTATCCAGTTTTATCGGCTTTTAGTGACATGAACCAAGAAATTCTCTTTTGTTGTGAATTTACTCGAGTTTAATTATATTGTTTGTAATCTAACGTGTACTGTCTGTTATATTCCTGGACTCAAGAAAGAAGATAAAATTCTAGGACTGTAAAAATCTACTGCAGGCTGCAAATGATGGGCTGTATACTTTCAAAGTTGGAGGATACTTTGAAAAGAGGGGTGAACGTAACTCAGAGTAGAGTCCAATCTGTTATCAGTAGAACCTTAGGTAGGAAGGATCTTAACCAATGATACCTGAGCTGCAGAAACTTGCAGAGCACACAGCTATGCATCCTTGTTTTTATTGCAAGAACCATTTTGTAGCTGAGACAAATCTGCCTTACCATGACTTCCACACACAGAATCATTTGTATTATAGTTAATTTAATAGGCATTTAATGAGCACATAGTATGTACCAGATGTTTGACATAAAGAAAATAACAATAACAGCAATAATAATGTCCCCGTACTAAACATTTCAGAAAAAAAAAAGAAGTGAAAAGAGCTGAGAAGAGATTCTTCCAAATAAGATGCGAAGATGTACTCTATGCACAATGTCAACAGTATAGTAGGTTGCACCTGTAGTTTATAATGGTGGCTCCTAATTGGTTACCTGACACATACATGAAAATAAATAGGAAAAAGAAGAATAATCAAATCATCATTTTCATAAAAGTAGAGTTATGAAGTTGAAACTGTTGGGTATTCTGAGATTTTATCTTTCCCCCATTCTGATATGTGCTATATATTGCAAAAGGCATACGTGTGTGTATACATCTGGTTTTATTTTGAGAAGTGAAAGCCAAGCCTGTATTAGATCTCCATTTTAAGAGCACAGTCTCTACTATAGTGTTTTAGTAATAACTTGTCGAGGGCATAGTGGAGGTAGACTTGGGGGAGAGGTTGGTTAGAATGTTGAGCAAGCACAGTGAAGAATACAGGGAGCTATGTAGAAACATGGAGGCCTGACGTGGCCATGCCTGCCCATGGAACAGCATCATTGAGGGATATTTTAAGATGACAGTAAAGGGAGCGGTTGGCAAGTGCCAGCCAAACTAAAAATAGTTAGCTTGGTTCACATACTAAATAGCCTTGGATGTTGTGCTAACGAATTTAACTTTGATCTAACATGCAGTTGGAGTCATTGATGCATCTTAAATTCTGGGCATTTAGAAAGACAGATGGAGAGAGAAGTATGTCAGATTTGCTGATGGTTATGTTTTCAGTGATGTAAAAGTAGAAACTACTCTGTAAATGGGAATACTTACTTAGATAGATTACTTACGGATAATTACTTAAGAGTAAACCTCTCAAGGCATCTGATCAGTCAGCAGAAGGACGTGGTTATTGAGTCATACAAAAATATGAATGTCAAACTTGGCTTTTGCTGGTTAGTTCAATATGAGGGTGCTCTCTCTCCCTCCCTATCTCCCTTTCTCCCTCCTTCCCTCTCTCTCTCCCGCTCTCCTCCCCTTTAGAGCATTGCGAGTTTCCAGTTGCTCCAATTATTTAATTTACTTTGTAGTTGGAAGAGGGATGATGCACTGCAACCTGCCTATTGGTAGGGGCCGAACATGAAATTTGGGACTCTGGAAGGCATCCAGTTGCTCTTACAAAACACCCTGGAAAGATAAGCTTGGAGAATCTGGGACTCTTTAACAGGCATTGGCCCAAGAGAGTGCAGCTGGCTACATTTGCTCCCCTCTAAAAGAAACTAACATAGGAAGCATTCAGACCCCCCTGTGGCTTCACCTTTCTACCCTGGTTGAACCTGAGACACGAGATGGTAGACAACAAGCTGTCTTTTGGTTGGTGAGAATTCCTGTTGTTCTGGGGTTTTCATGTCAGTTGTGAGAGTTGATGGAGTATCTCGGCTTCTCGATGTTCACTCATGTGTAGACATTTGCTGGAGACCATGGTTTTTGCTGTGAAGACTCTGGTGCTTGTCACTGGGCTGGAACAATGGGAAAGGAGAAGAGGCAACTTTTCTTCTGGGCTAGCTTGTGTTTAGTTCAAGAAGACTGGCTTCTTCCTCCTCTTTTAGGGGAGAAAGACCCTTTCCAAGGTGCAAGGGCTTATTAGTCTATCTGCTCTTGCTTTATTAATTATCTTCTGAAGACGCCTAGTGTAGCAAAACTAGGATCATTACTTCCTCTGTCATACTCAAGTAACTCTTATGACAAATTGCCATCACCACTGTTACCTTCCATGGTGTTACCTTTGTAGCTCCCTGAAGGTACCTGCAGCTGGAGTCAGGCCTTCATACTTCTTTCAGGCTTTGACCAGTCCTCCTTACCTTTCTAGGTCTGCTTGTACTGAAATAGTCTTCTGGGAAATCAAGTGAACACAACAACCCAGCCCCCAGGCCTGAGTTCTGCCGACACATTGTATCAGTGATTATTCCAGAAGCGTTTTACAAAGTGGTGATCTCTCAGGAATCTAGAGAGAGGAGAGTCCCTAGCAGGGCTGAAAATTGGGATAAGGAGCATTGGGATTTAAGGTTCCCTCAGCCAGTTAGTGGTGGCGCATACCTTTAATCCCAGCACTTGGGAGGTAGAGGCTGGCAGATCTCTGTGAGTTCAAGGCCAGCCAGGTCCACAGAGTGAGTTCCAGGACAGCTAGGACTACATAGAGAAACCTGGTCTTAAAAAACAAGCAAACAAAAAAGAGGATGAAATTTAAGGTTCCCTCTACCCCATACTTGGTAGAAAAGGGGGAGATTAAAGATATCGGGTGGGCCCTTTACTCTGGCATTTGTCCCCATGGGAAGCAAATGTGTGGATAGAGAGAGGTAAGAATAGGGCCCCTTGAAATGTTACTTTTATGGATTGTTATCTTTAATTATGTAACATGGAGGAGGGTGTAGAAGGGTGCCCATGGCTGTGTGGTATGTGATGGTGGGACGTAGCAGTTTGGAAGTCTATCACTGGCTGGGTGGATAGGCAAAATCTGAGTATGCACCTGGGGTCTTAAACCTAAATGCATGTCTTAAACTCATAGCATAGTTTTATGGGTAACAACATAAATTATCAGAGCATGCTGATGCATAGAAAGTAGCAAACAAGTAGCATCATTTGTGTAAATAAAAACAAATATATGTTTTGCATAAACAATATATATTATACAAATAAGAACTCAGTTGTAATAATAATATGGTATGAAATATAGACAATAATCAATTCAACTTCAGGTCTTAAAATAAAACAAAAAGACTATTTTTTTTTTTTTTGTTGTGGATAAGCTATGTTCTAAGCCTACCAGCCAGGGTCTCTCAGTCCTATTTTTTACTATTATAAACAACTGCTTCTTCTTCTTCTTCTTCTTCTTCTTCTTCTTCTTCTTCTTCTTCTTCTTCTCCTCCTCCTCCTCCTCCTCCTCCTCCTCCTCCTCCTTCTTCTCCTTCTCCTCCTCCTCCTCCTTCTTTCTTCTTCTCCTTCTTCTTCTTTTCAGTTTTTTGAGACCAGGTTTCTCTGTGTAGTTTTGGAGCCTGTCCTGGATCTTCGCTCTGTAGACCAGGTTGGCCTCAAACTCACAGAGATCCACCTGGCTCTGCCTCCCGAGTGCTGGGATTAAAGGCGTGTGCCACCATTGCCCGCCTTATATAAACTTTCTTAATATCCCTTGTGCCCTAGGTGTTTTTGTATACCAGGGTAAAGCTCTGAGGAAAGTGGCCAGATTATATTCTGCTGGGAAGGTACTTCATAGTTTGCTGCAGAGTCTGGAAGGCCTTTGACAGCCATCCTTGAACACTCAAGTTGAAGATCAAGTTTATTTGGTGTATTGAGGTCTCAAGTGATTGGCCTAGGGTAATTCTCTCACTTCTGGATTTAAAATTTTTGTTTAGAATGATTTATTTTATTTCATATGTGTGAGTTGTAGATGTAACCAACCATCTTATTAAATAAAAAACACAGAACCAATGCAAAGAAGAAAGCCAAGAGGTCAGAGCTAAGAGCTAAAACCTTACCCTTCCTCCTGCAGTGGTCCTACCTCTCCAAAAGAGAGCTACTTCCTGTGCATTTGTCTTTATAAAGACTTTCTGTTCTGCGTTCTCATTGGTTGTAAACCCAACCACATGACCGCCTCATCACTGACTGTCTGTACAGACCTCCACGTCTTCTATGGTTGGTATTGAGATTAAAGGCGTGTGTCTCCAATGCTGGCTGTATCCTTGAACACACAGAGATCTACATAGCTCTGCCTACTAAGTGCTGGGATTAAAGGCATGCACCACCAATGCCCAGCTTCTGCGATGGCTTGCTATTAGCTCTGACCCCAGGACAACTTTATTTATTAACATACAAATCACATTTTAGTACAAATAAAATATCACCATAGTGAGTGTTTTGTATGAATGTATGTATGTGCACCACATGCATGCCTATGGATGGTTGTGAGCCACCATATCAGTTCTGGGACTGGAACCTCGGTTTTCTGCAAAAACAGCAAGTTCTCTTACCCACTGAGCCATCTCCAGCCCTCAGAGTTTTTTTAAAGGTAAATTTGGGTCTTGCTATATAGCCCAGGCTAACCTGAAGCTTAGTGTCCTTCTACTTTAGCCTCAAGTACTAAGATTATAGGTGTGCATACACCACCACACTGGTCTCCTTTTACTGGTTTTGAAACAAAAAGTTGCTTTGAGCTTCCTTTCCCCCTCTGTCTCTTTTACATTAGTTCTTTCCACACTAAACCAAAATAAAAGTGGAATAGATAGACACAATTGACTTTGACCAGAGTTTCCTTTAAAGATTATTTTATTTTTATTTTATGCATAGGAGTGTTTTCCTACACGTATGAATGTGCACCTATGCATGCCTCATGCCCATGAAAGCCAGAAGAGGACATTAGATGGTCTGGAACTGGGATTACAGATGCCTGTGCACCACCAGGTAGATGCTAGGAGCTGGATTCAGGTGTTCTGTAAGAGCAGCAAGTGCTCTTAACCATTGAGCCATCACTCCAGCTCCCTTGAGCAGGGCTTCCTTTCATTTTAGGAGATGATCTTCAAAGATTGGGTGGATGAAAGAGTTCATTGCATCAGTGAAAGAAATTTATTTTACTTTCCACCCTCTCTTTAGCTTTTCAGTTTTCTGAAAAATAATAGTCACAATTGCTACATCCTGTATTGCGTGGTCCTGGAAACCTGACTGGAGCTACAAGGGAATAAAGAAAGGATAAACACAGACACACATAGAGCAAAGCTGGGGTCACGGGGTTTGTGCTGGCTCTGGTGGAGGCCAACACTGTACAATCCGGACACTCAGTGAGTTTGTTTTATAAACCTGAATCAAGACATCCGCTTTATGGTATACAGACGGACAAAAGATGTAGGAAAAACAGCTTTCAGAATTTGGCCAAAGCAGTCTTCCTCTTGCACTGTGGTGATGGAAAACTTTCCATCTATCTACGGAAAGCAAAACAGAATGTTCTCTCCCAAACTGCTCCTGTCTTCACACTGACGATCACCCAGGACTTTGGTAGCATTTTTGCTAATACAGAAAGCTCTTTCCTAATTTGATGAGTGTGGAGAAAGGCAAAGATAATTTAAGTATGTGTGGTTTCTTTTTTCAGGAACATCTTGAAGGAACCTGGCCTTCATCAAATGACCTTTCTACCACTTTATGCTTGTTACTTTAAGTTTAACAGCCAATTAAATCTGCATAGGAAAGAGTCTGTAGAGAGCTCTGGTTGAGAGAACAGAAATGCTGGAGAACATTTAATAAGTTGTCAGTGTATAAATCACCAAAGTTCAGGCCCATGAGCTTGTTAAGTTTAGAAGAGAATCAGCAAGATTTACTGAATTAAGGGACTCTCATACTTAAGCTATATAGGCCAAGCAACAGGGTTGGTTCTAACTCTGTTAGACACAGAAGGAAGTGTTAGGTTGCAAAGAAGAAGGGCCCTGGGGTTTTCGAGGAAGCTCTACAAAGTAAAGAGATATTAAACTCTCTTATTTAAGATATTTATTTATTTATTTATTTATTTATTTATTTATTTACGTGTGTGTGTGTGTGTGTGTGTGTGTGTGTGTGTGTGTGTGTGTAGAGCCCACCAAAGAGGGCATTGAATCCCCTAGATCTAAGGTTATAGGCAGTTGTGAGCTGCCCCATGTGGGTGCTGGGAACTGAACCCAGGTCACCTGCAAGAGAAACATGCACCCTTAAGAGCCAACCCCTCGGTCCCTCAGATTTTTTGAGGTCTCAACACACATACATTTTCTTTGATTTTATCTCTGCAATGCATTCAACTTGTTATGTTAAAATAAATGAGTAACTACCAGAAATCATGCATCTAGAAGAACTCAACAGAACTGAAACTGAATTGGCAGCAAAATGGTCTGCAGTCTGTGTATGGAAGCAAAACAGGTCATGTTAAGTGAAGTAAGCAATGCCAGGCAAGTGGGGCCCCTCTTCTCCTCTGTTTTAGCCCATTCCAACAACATGGCTCTTTTGGAGCATCTCAGTACCTCAGTCATGTCTGGATACTTAAACTAGGTTTAAGGCCCATGTGTGCATGATCTACAGTAGGGCCTGGTATACTGAAATTTCCAAGGGTGTAGAGAAAGGAGATGCCATGCCTGTTACAGATTCTGCAAAGCCAAATGACTGAACTTTATGAGTGTGGAGGGTTAAAATGTTGCAGACCAGATTTTTAGTCCATCTGAAAGCAGTTCTTTTGCCCTCCTGTGTGTCTGACTTAACATCCTATGACAGTACATTGGAACATGGAATTTGGAGTAATATGAATCTGGTTCCTGGGCTATGGTCCCTCATATTTAACCCCAGAATAAGCTATATTTTATTTTCTTTGAGGTGAGAGCTGAGTTTTTGCACCAAGGACCTTACTCCTATCCGGAATATATGCTGGGAATCTCACAGACAAGACTTTATATTTGTTTACAGTGAAGGTATTCCATCTTCCTGTGTCCATGTGATCTAGTTTCACCTTACCAACTGTAATGCTGTCAGGCCCTCCACAGGAATGGGCCTGTGATCTCATTTGCAAGCCTTAGCAATCCTTTGAAGAGAACTTCAGATGTCACCCCAATCCTGTTTCTGGCTATTGTAAAGATGACAGTGTAATATGAGTCTCCTTTGAGAAGACCACACCCATTTTCATGGGTATTGGAAGATCTCAGATGCAACTGAGAACACAGACAGCAGAGTCCCTGCAGAGAAAAGCTACAGTCCCCAGCTAGCTCAACACTGGGGAAAAAAGGATTTTTCTGAAGAACAGATTTTTCTAACTGGATTTGGGGCTTAGGAATCAAACAAGTAGAGAATAGTAGCGAGAATAAGAATGCTTGTACCCCCAATCTCCTCCTAGATGTGTGACCAGGGTCACACTGGTGAACTCAGGTGACCTTGGGTGTTTCTAAGAATATTGGCTGGTTAGTGGCTAAGATCATCTAGGTCCTAGGATCCTGACTCAATCTTGAGTTTTTCTGGGTCCAGAAGTGACAGGCATCTTGAAGACTTGAGACTCACCAAAGAACAGAGTGTGGAGAAACTGTAGCAAGAAACAGAGGAGGCAAGTCCTACTGGGTGATCTGCTTCAGTGACTCCCATCTGAGACACTGGCAACACCATGCAAGGTCTCAGTTATGATACCGACGCTGCAGCATGGAAGGCCCAGTAAGTGCGGCCACTTAGGTGTCCAGGGTCTCAGAACCCTAACAAAGGACATCAAGGGGATGAAGAAAGGACAGATCTGTTCCTTAAAGGGGACTAGAGACAGCCCAGGACAATTTTAGCCTTCAAACTGCAATACTCCAGACAGAGCACAAGAATGGTGATTGACTGGCTTGATACTAACAGATGTTGGAGGTAACTATCAGCTAGGTTCTAGTTCCTGGGTTCCTGAGCAAGGAACTGAGCAGAGACACAAAGTTTATTAGTAGATAGCGCATTTCCAAGGGAGGGGAGCTGTCTGGGGCAACAAACCCCACACAAAGACTTTGGCTTTTATATCTCTCAGAGCAGGCTTTGGGGGTCATTTGCACAGTGTAGATGACTCTGCTGCTCGGTCTTCCTCATTAGCATCTTAAGTCTCCACCCAGCAGTGTATTTTCATATTGCAATTAGGTCATTGAGAGCCTCCACAGTGTCTCCATGCCCACTTGTGGGTGGATCTAACCAGGTTTGGTCAAGAAGGTGGGATTAGTCTTTAACTTTGCCAACTGTTTTTTTTTTTTTTTTCTTCTCATATGCTAATTCAAAGCCTTCCTGCAAGGCTCTCCCAGACCTCATTCTATGCCCTACTTTCAGGCCTATATTATAAGTTCTTAAGCAGGAGAGTCAATTTTATTTTATGGAAAAAGTTGATAAAGGGGGAAGAGTCAGCAGACTCCCCTGGAAAAATATAGAAACCATGAAACCAAACAAGTCAGCTAAGATTCAGCTCAGCTTCCATTTTCCTCCAACTCCTTCTGCCTCAGTAGGTAGCATCATCTTGTGCGAATTTTCATTAGGGTCCCAGAGTTAAACCTGTAATTAGTGTCTCATCATCATACTCTAAGTTTTCCTTGAGAGCTTTTTGACACATGGGAATATCTCCTGACCATCTGTGTCTTTCATGACATGGAACAGGCATCTGTGGATTAAAAGTTGTATATCTGGGCTGGCAAGATGGCTGAGTGGGTAAAGGTGCTTGCTACCAAGCCAGGTAATCTGAGTGTGATCCCTGGGTCCCACAGAGCTGAGGGAAAGAACTCCTGCAAATTGTCTTCTGTCCTCCATAGGCACACAGTGAGAGGTACAGGCTCTCCAAACATATATGTGTGCACACACAGAAAATAAACAAATGTAATAATGTCTTTCATTGGAGAAGAGAGCTATCAAGTGAAATTGTCATTTTTGCATTTAGCACGGAGTAGAAGCCAGCTGGGGCATCTTGAGGCTTGCAGTGGGAGTGATCCTCCAGGGCTGAGATCATCTTGTGTATTCAGTGCTGTGCTTTAAATTGCCTTTCTGTGCTCTGATAAGGATGGAGAAGGCTAAGGGAGTATTTTAGATGAGCGAGCTAAATCCCAAATCATATTAACTGAGGAACAGGCTGATTGGGGTTTTAGATCACATTTAATTTGCCTCCTCTTGTAAACTAGTGAATTTCTCTGGACATTTTCCTGACGTTCAATGCAGGAATTAAAGGCACTTAGGTTCATATTGATATTGATAATGGTGGTGGTGGTCTGGTGGTCAAGATATAAAGACAGTGGCGGTAGTTGACTCCAGATAGGCTCCCCAGGGACCCCAAAACAAGATGCAAAGAACAATGGGTGGTAGTACTTGATGCTAGCTAGCCAGGTTGGATCAAAAGGACTTCAAGATATCCTCCCCTGGGGAGCGTGTATAGAGGATTGTTACCTTTCCCCTAGTAAACTTTTTGATTTTGTGGGTAAATCAACCCTGATTCATATTCTTCAGTCTTCTATATCTATTTATAACTTAAACCCTGGGCAAAATGGGCTTCCGAGAAAACTGCATCCCTTTTCTGAGAAGGGCTGTCCCCTAAGTAAGGGGCAGAGGAACAAGAGAAGCCATAAGCCCTGGGCCTGCCAGGCTTGAGGCTGTGGGCTGTGTCCAGTGGCCCACTCCTCCTAAGTGTATTCTCACTTGCTCTAATTAACTACTGACTGCTCGATCTGTTGCTGTTTTCTGTCTGAATTCTTCATTTACCAGAGCACAAGAATTGAGGCTACTACCAGGGTTGAGACCGGAGGAAACGGGAGACCTTCCCATAACAATGCCAAAGCTCTTCTCAGATTCCAGACTGTGCATTTTACAGAGCTCAAATTTAACTGAAAAAAAAAAAATGTCTTAGAAGAATCATATAAACTGGGTGACCATGGCTGCCATATACATACATGGCCTACCTTCCTGGTCCCCGCCCACCTTTCCTCTCTTGTTCCCCAGTGTCTATTTAGACTCCATGAAACACCGAGGAGAGAAATCATTTCTATTTTCTCCTTTCCCCTGCAGCTGCTGGTACTGGAATTAAAGATGCCCCTGGCTGCTTCTGATTCAAATCCAATTCAAAGCTTTGATTCTCCCCTACCATGACGATAGACATAGGGCAAATGTTCATTTTATACCTGTTGATTGAAACATAGATTGACTAACTCTCTTTAATAAGGAGCCTGGGGAGCAGAGAGCCTTGGCCCCTAGCATTTTATATGGAACATCTGTCCGCCTTCTGCATTTGGAGAAATCAGTTCCTGCTGGACACACATTCAGAGGCATGTGGTGAAGTACAATTCCTTGCCCTGAGAACTACACCAGGTAAAGTTCATGGTTCTAATTAAGCCCTTTTTTTTGGAATTTAAATCGAAGCAAATTAAATACAAGGCTGTGACAAGCGTTGCAGATTTACTACCTGGTGGGGCTCATTTTAGCCTGAATGTAGAACCAATAATCTCAGAAAAAGAAGGATGTTGCTGAAGTTGAGGTAGCTGCATCTCTGTCTTGCAATTCCACTCATATTTTTGCTGTTGGGTGACATTTGGTGTGACCTATAGTCACCGCCGTCAGCAAGATCCCCTATGGTAGCAGGATATCCCTCTGACTTGTTCTGTCTGTAAGATAGTCTATTCCCCCAAAACTGACAGCAGATGACTTCAGGCTGAATAACCAGTATGTGTGGTGGGGGTGGAAGGGTGTGACAGGCTGACATTCTCCAGAATCTCTACAGTAACCTTTCAAACTGTCATGCTTAAGGCTCTGCTCAGGCTGAAATAAAACATTTAGGAAAGTGACAGAAAGCTCTAGCTAAAGCAGAAAAGCTCAAGGTTGGGACTGGCAGGCAGTTGACAATGTTTACCCACAAAGAAGTGCTTTGGTGAATTAAGTGTGTATCCATGAACAGCCAGTGCCCCTGACTGAAATGGAAATGTGGAGAAATCAATTTGTTTCTCTTGAGAAAACCCTCTCACCCCGGGTTCTAAAAATTAAGCCAGGAAACAAAAAGTGCTGATTTGTTTTTTGTTTTTTGTTTTTCAAGAGCAAGACTGAGTTTGAGGGTTAGATTGCAAATCCAGAGAGAGATAATTCATTGGCATAGGCGAACTTAAATAGAATTGATTGGAAATTAGTTAGCTGGATGCCGAAATTGTCTCTCTCAAGTCATGACAAGCAGAAATACTTAAAGAGAAATGATAGAGAAAAGGGACTGGGTGAAGGGAGGGAGTGTACTGCTGGGTAAATAGGGAGGAAGGAGGAGCTGGGATGAATGGTACCTGCTGAACACTATGAACCAGAACTTCTCTTTCATCTTCTGGTGCTCTGTATGAGTGCTGGGTAGGGAGTTTACATTGGAGAAGGTTCTGAGACGTTCTGGACTGTCTGACCACTGAGTGAAAGTGCCTCAAGGATGCCAGGCATGGGAAGACGGGGAGATCCCAGGTGACATCAGATGCCAAGCAGGACTTCTTTAGAGGTGATGGGAGTTTTAACATTTGATTGCTGGTGGTGTAAAGATTCACTTAAAAGTAAGGAAATATAAAATTCTCTTGGAAGTTTTCTCCAGACTTTCAAGGAATGTTTGCCATTTTTAAAGGTGGGAAACATAACCCGATCTTCATATTGTGGGGTTGATCCAGGAGAGATGGGGAAATCAGTGATGCAAGAGATGGGCCATCTTGAGAGCTTTGCCCTTTAGTTATGGACTGGTATGCACATCAAGACTTTCCCTGAGATAAAATGAGGAAATCGAGGACACATGGCTACTATTAATACCTACCCAATTAAAGAAAGGCTGCAAGGGAGACTGGGAGATGGCTCAGTGGTTAAGAGCTGCTCTTGCAGGGGACCTGGGTTAGACTCCCAGCACCTGCATGGCAGTTCACAACTGTCTGTAATTCCACTTTCAGGGGATTCAATGTCCTCTTGAGGGGATTCAATGGTCTCCAAGGGCACTGCAGGCATGTGGTACACAGGCATACATGTGGCAAAACATCCATACACATAAAGTAAAAATAAATCTTTTTTAAAAGAAAGGTTGGGAAATATAGTCCATTCTGTTAAAGGAACGTGTGAGGATGGGATGATAAAACATGAGACTTTTAGAGCTTTTGGAAGAACCACTAGAGCTGAGCTGTACACAGTCCCCCACTGGATCTTAAGGCTGGATGCTTAAGTTGGATAACTGATTATACTGATTATATATAACATATATATTATATATTGGATAATTGACTACATATATCAAGGAAGAATAGGTACAGCATTCTGAATTCTGGGCTGAGAAAGTGCAGAATCTATTACTTAGTAACGTGTCACAAACAGTCCTCAAAATCAGGAATTTACAACTTTGACAATTGCACCCAAACCACTGGGCCCTTACTGCAGACCAATTAAATTGAGTGCCCAGGAAAGGAGCCTAGGCATTGGCCTTTGCACAGTCTTCTTAAAGCAGAGAATGAACTCGGGACAAACGGGTGCATTTCTTCAGTATCAATCTATGTTTTGATCAGTGACTCTGAGTGCCATTGAAAGGGGGACAGGAGAGTTGGTTTTGAAATACACAGTCAGATGGTGCCAGTAGCAGGTAGGACAGAGGCCTGGCCAGAATCCAGTCATCAGTCACTGCACAGTACCTACTGTTATCCATGTCCATCAAACCAGAGCCCAGTTGGATGGACCATAAACAGACTCTGGTGGGGTGGGGTGTTGTATAATATTTGTTTAACTCTGTGAAGCTGTGTTACTTTGCCTGTCTAAAACACCTGATGATCTAATAAAGAGTTGAAGAGCCAATAGCGAGGCAGGAGAAAGGATAGGTGGGGCTGCCAGGCAGAAAGAATTAACAGAAGAAGAAATCTGGGAAGAAAGAAGAAAATAAGAGAACAAGGAGAGGAGGATGCTAGGGGGCCAGCCATCCAGCCACACAACCAGTTACCAAGTAAGAGTGAAAGCAAGATGTACAGAAGTAAGAGAAAAGGAAAAGCCCAGAGGCAAAAGGTAGACGGGATAATTTAAAGTTAAGAAAAGCTGGCTATCAACAAATCAAGCTAAGGCAGGGCATTTATAAAGAATAACCCTCCATGTGTGATTTATTTGGGAGCTGGGTGGTGTGTCCCCCAAAAGAGCTAAGAGTAAAAAAAAACAACCAACTACAGAAGTGTTTATCCTTGAGCTTGTATTCCTGGGCAGCACTCACATAGGTCTGATGATTCAATATTGGCTTATGTGTTCTTTGGACCTCAGCTTTCTGCCATCACAGATGGTGGCTGAGGATTCAATTTGCAAATACTTGATGTATTATATTGAGAGTGTTTATTTTCCAGACAGAAACCACTGGGAGATCTTTGTAATAAAGTTACAGAAATATTAATATTTATATGTTCCTCATTCAATTGCCTTAAGGCTTTGTTTCATTTTGTACTTGCCAAGAAAACTATAGTAAACATATATTGTTTGATCCCACTTTTATAAAAGGTAAGATTATCAAATTTTAAACAATAATGTATCTTGGTATTTTCATGGGAAAAGACAAGGGATGAAAATACCTCTAACATTTGGTTTCTGGGAATAATTAGCTAGGGCAAGTTAGGAGATATGTAGTTCATTATATTATTTTGAATTTTGTTAATAGTCATAAGCAACATGTAAAATCTATAATATTTATACTTTTAAATACACAAATACAGAGGTTTCAATTTCCTGCATACAACACAAAACATAAGTAGAAGACTTTAAATTTTTTTATTCATTTTCTTTAATTGTTATTGACACAAAATTATATCTGTGGTTGCTCCTAGTAATTACCAATTCCTTCAATTAGATGGATGCCAGAAGTCTGCTCTAGAAGGCATTCTTTTTTAAAAAGTCATTTCCTTTAATTTTTGATATTATAATTACATCATTTCTCCCTTCCCTTTCCTTCCTCCAAACCCTCCCACATGCCCCTCCTTGCTCTCTTCATCAGTTGTTATTTTATACATATTTGTGTGTGGATATGTTTTCAGGGCTGACTGTTTGGTGGTGGATAACCAATTGGTGTGCTCTTCCCTGGGAAAGACTATTCCTTCAACTCTCAGCATTCCTCAGTTACCTATAATTTGTTTTGTAGATGTTGAGACTCATTGAGACAGAGTTCCATAACTCTGCATTTTGATTGGCTGTGGCTTTTTGTAATGGTCTCCTTCTGTTGCAAAGAGAAATTTTCTTAGTGAGGGGTGAGAACTATACTTATCTGTGGACATAAGGACAAATGTTTAGAATGTAGTTGGGGATTAGTAAAGTGGTGATTGTCTGCTCTCCTCCAATATCGATGACTTTACTAACCCTGGGAGGCTGGCAAGGCTCCCAGGACCAGGCACAATTTCCCTCTTGTTGAATGGGTCTTAAACCCAAATTATGGAGCTGTTTGCAGTCATTCTTCAACACGGAGAGATTAGTAGGGTTATAAGTTCCACCTTAGTCAATGATAACTCTTGTCTTGGGGATAAACTTTATTTTAGTCTTATAACTAAAGGATATAGCATTTGTTTTAAGACATTAAAGACACTCCATATGGAGTTTAATCTTCACCTTGACAAAAATAGCCATTTGGACAAGAAACTGTTCTTGCCTGGACTTCTTGATCAACTTGACATACAGGACCCATACAAAGGTAACCACTGAACTTTGCTTGACAAAATGGTCCTTCAGGTTCCTGATTTGCAGAGAAAACTGCAAGACATTCTACAGGACACAGAAAAAAGTAAATGAGAGACTCTAGGCCTACGGGCTGAAGACTGATGCCCCAACTTTACAAGAAAACTTTAAATGACTGTCCAGGCTGTCAGCTGTCTCTGTCTACCCTACAAGACTCCTAAAAGTTGCTTGCATCCTTCTCCCATTTCTCAGGTAGTAGTATATCCTTCTGAGGTCTTTGATATGGTTAAAGACTAGATACTTACAATTTTCCTTAGTTATGATAAAAGATAAGTTAGATATAAAACTTTAAACTCACAAATATAAGATAGATATCTTCTTTTTTATTGTAACTATAATTCTTACTCGATAATTATTTTGTTATATGCAATATTACTATGTTAAAGTTAAAACCTTCCTTTTTGAAAAAGAAAAAAAAGGGGAAGTGCTGTGGATATCACTCTATATAAATAAAGCACTGATTGGCCAGTGACCAGGCAGGAAGTATAGGCAGGACAAGGAGAGAGGAGAATTGAGGAAGGAGGAAGGAAAAAGAGACCGGCTGGAGCCACTGCCAAGACAAGGAAGATGTAAGGTACCGGTAAGCCACAAGCCACGTGGCAAAGTAAAGATTAATAAAAATGGGCTAAATATAAGAGTGAGAGCTAGACAATGATAGGCCTGAGCTAATGGCCAAGCAGTTTAAATAATGTAAGAGTCTGTGTGTTTATTTTATAAGTGGGTTCCGGGACTGGCAGGACTTGGCGGTGGGAGCTGGAGGAAAATTCTCCAGCTACATATCAGCAGTGCATTTTCTTGATTTATGATTGATGTGAGTGGGCTCAGCCTACAGGGGTTTGTGGTGGTATTGTGTTCCCCAAAACATTGTGCACCCTAATAAATTTATCTGGGGTCAGAAAACAGACAGCCACTAGATACAGAGGCTAGAAAATGGTGGCACTCACACCTTTAATCCTAGCATTCCAGAGACAGAAATCCCTCTGGACCTCTGTGAGTTCAAGGCCACATTGGAAACAGCCAGGCATGGTGACACACACCTTTAATTCCAAGAAGTGAGCCTTTAATCCCAGGGAGTGATGGCAAAAACAGAAAGATATATAAGGCGTGAAGATCAGAAACTAGAAGCATTTGGCTGGTTAAGCTTTCAGGCTTTGGAGCATCACAGTTCAGCTGAGACCCATTTGGATGAGGACTCAGAGACATCCAGTCTGAGCAAACAGGATCAGCTGAGAAGTTGGCAAGGTGAGGTAGCTGTGGCTTGTTCTGCTTCTCTGATCTTCCAGCATTCACCCCAATACCTGGCTCTGGGTTTGATTTTATTAATAAGACCATTTAAGCTTCCTGCTACAGGGTTTTGTGGTACCCCTGGGCAAGGGGTCTTGGGTTGTATGGGATAGCAGGCAGAGCAAGCTATGAGGAGCCAGCCAGTGAAAAGCTCCCCTCTGTGGTCTGTGCTCCAGTTCCTGTCTCCAGGTTCTTATCCTGAGTTTCCAAGAATGTCTTTCTCTCAGTGATGGAGTGTTGCTTTCCTCTCTAGAGGTGGTGAGACCTGGGAGAGTGGAGCCAGTAAAGGAAGTGGACCAAAGTCTCATTCAGTAGCCAACTTTATTCAGAGCCTCAGACACTTTATACTTGGAGAGTTACTAAAGGTCCCTTGAGTTCAAACTGTATACAACCATAACGACAAACTCCATGTGGCAAAAACATGTTTTTCAACAGAGGCATATAACCATGTAATTGATTAACACCAGTAAGCAATGATGGGTATTCTGAAGTAAATTCACTCTTATCTGCTACACATGGCAAGAGCATGAAAACACATTCCAAGAACAATTCCATGTTTAGAAGAAACTGATGTCATGAGACTCTTGTCTTGTTGTCTTGGGATTTTCTCACAAGCTCTTAGATGTCTCCTCACATGACTGCATTCTTGCACCATGTTCGGATAGACTGTCATGTGGAAGTATAAGATGGAGTAAACTCTGTTCTCTCCAAGTTTCTTAGGGTCATGCTGTTTGTCACAACAATAGAAACATAATTAAGACAATGACTCTATTAAGATAGAGGATAATATGTAAGACAATGTTTTCATTCATGCCATATTTTTATTCGTTATCATATATTGTCACTATAAGTATTTTAAAACCTATAAAACTAGATCCAGTCTTCATATTATACAGCACTTAAAAATTGTATCCATTTTAAGTGGAGAAAGATAGCAATGAAGACATCTTTTCCATGTGTTTGTTTGTTTTGTCCTATTCCACTGTGTTAGTTTTTATTTATTGTCCCTTAGAAGCCTGTTTGTTTTCTAATGAGAGACAGACAGCGGGTAGATCCAGAAGTAGGGGAACATGGGAAGGAATGGGGAGGATTAGAGGGAGGGAAAACCATAGTCAGGACGTATTGTGTGAGAAAAGATGTTGTCTTAGGATTTTATTGCTCTGAAGAGACACCATGACCATAGCAACTCTAATAAAGAAAACATTTAATTGGGGTGGCTCGCTTACAATTTTAGAGATTCAGTCCATTATCATCCTGATAGGGAATATGACGGTGTGCAGGCAGATGTAGTGCTGGAGTGACTGACAGTCCTAAGTCCTGTAGGCAACGAGAAGTCAACTGAAACACTGGGTGGTATCCTGAGCATGTGAAACCTCAAAGCCTGCCCACACTGACACACTTCCTCTAACAAAGCCACACCTCCCAATAGTGCCATTCCCTATGAGATTATGGTGGTCAATTACATTCAAACCACCACAGATGTATTTTCAATAAAAGGGAAAAATTATCTATTCTAGTGTGGTGTCAGAAGACTGTGTACTTTCAGTAGCATAATGTGTACACCTAACTGCCAGCTCTAGGCCTCATTGGCTATAAAACCTTGGGAGTACTAACACAGCATTCCTTACAGGGCCTTCATGAGTGCTTGGTAAAACTATTCAAAGCATCAGACAGAAAGTCACTGACTTCCTTGCCTCTAACAAGTATCTGGTGAGTGGACACCAGTATAGGTGTTCTATATCTAGGAGTAGCTTATATCACAGACTCTTAGTCCTCTGCTTATTCAAGGCAGGGTTCTTGATATCTTTTATGTCTTGACAGAGTAGGGGGCCATTCCAGAGGCCTTAAAACAATGAAGTTTTAGTATGAACTCATCCTAAAATTCTGTTCTCTTCAAGTTGTGTTTTGTCCTCATCTTCTCCAAAATGTTCTCCTAGACACACCTAGAACACTGTTTCATCACCTATCCATGCACCCTTCAACCCAGCCAAAGGAATACTCAGAACTAATCATCACAGAGTTGGCAAAACCTTTCCTTGGCATTATTACTATTTTATTTTATTTTATTTTATTTTATTTTTGCCTACACAGGTATTCTCTTTTCCCAAGCCTTCATTCTTTCTTTCAAAAGTATCCATTTCATTCAGAGTTGAGTTTCATAGGCCATTAAACCCAAAGCAGGGATGATTAGTAAGCAACACTTATTTTTCTTTCCCCTTTCTTAGAAAGGACAGTCTTCAGTCATTCTTAAGATAGTTGGTGGATAATTTATTTGCATTTGGATCCTGTTTCCATTAGTTCAGTGCTTCTGATAAAGAAGAAGCCTAAAGTCTCTAATAGAACTATAAAAACCAATGAGAAGTAATAGGCTGTTAAAATATATTTTAAGTGCTGAGAAATACTGTAGCGAAGATCTGATTTATTGTCTCTTTGTTTCTGGTATTTCACCATATAAACTAAACAGGATTTCTGCTTGGTATTAATCATTAGAGGGGGAAAGGATGCGTTTATCGATTACCTAAAATATATTACCTATATTTAATCTAGTAAATGTTGGTTAAGCAGTGGTAAAGCTAGACAGTGCTATAAAAAATGGAAGATTTTGTGATGAACAGTAAAAACAGAGTCTAGAATCTAAAGAAGATCATAAAAATGCATGCAAGAGGAGTCATACCTCCTTTTGTGAATGACAAAGGGCTGTATGGGAGGAGGAAGTGACTGGCAAACTGATAGGCATACAACATTTTGACAAACCGAGAAACCTATTTTTATTTACAAGATTATTTCTTCAGTGTACACTACATCTTCTACTGGGTAGCATTAGAGCAGCTTGAATAGAATCAGCCCTATCTGTACACTGTGGAGATGTTCTAATTGGTCCTAGGTAGTCTCCCTGCACCCTTTTCATTTTTATTAATTCAGACCACCTACACTTGAGCATATTTTTCTGGACCACACGTATGAGTTTAATTTGCATAAATCCCAGGCATTATTTTTTTTTTATGTAATTCTAGGATGTTTATACCATATTACCTTCTAATTGCTAATTACTGCAATTGATTGGTACAATGAAGGGAAATACAGAGACTGCTATTAGGATGGAATTAGGGGTAAGAAAAAAGCTGAAGCACAGAGCTACATTGCAGAAAGAAAGGGAAAAAAACTGGAAATAACACAACATAACATGAAAAACACAGGCATATTTTTGTTACTATCAGCTCACAAATCCACCTGTTTAGGCCAATTCCAATGGGGATTTCCATGCTTGAAATTACTGTAAATGATGTGTTAGATAAGGAAGAGATTGGTATTTCAGGGAAGCATAGTTTGGATTTGGAGAACATAATACACAAAGGCTAGATAAAGTGTCCCAACACTGAGGGCATGGAGTGATAGAAGGCATCCTTTGTTTGAGCAGTGGAATCACACAGCCTACATTTTCATATGAGGTAAAGGAGGCTCAGAGATCAATAATGACTTATTTAGAGTGAGGCCAAACAATGGCACAGTTGGAGCAGAAGTTCTCGTCTCTGCCTGCTCCCTTCTTGTACAAAAAGAAAGCCCTAGATCCAAGTCCACCACAGTACTTCTTTTCACACTTAACGGGGACAAGACAGAGCACACCATTTTATTTTTTTTTTATTTTGCAATACAATTCAGTTCTACATATCAGCCACGGATTCCCTTGTTCTCCCCCCTCCGGCCCCCCTCACCTTCCCCCCAGCCCACCCCCACCTTCCCCCCAGCCCACCCCCCATTCCCACCTCCTCCAGGGCAAAGCCTCTCCCGCGGACTGAGATCAACCTGGTAGACTCAGTCCAGGCAGGTCCAGTCCCCTCCTCCCAGGCTGAGCCAAGCGACCCTGCATAGGCCCCAGGTTTCAAACAGCCGACTCATGCAATTCATATAAACATTCTTATGTGAGCCAGTCATATGCTTTTCAGGAGTTATATGCCTTTCATTAATGTACCCTGACAACCACCAAACATGAAATCTTGAATCTTCTGTTTGTCCATTTTCACTGTAAGTTCTAAGAAGCATGTAAAACCCAGTATGTTCTTAACTTCTGGTTTCTGTTGCTGTGATAAAACACCATGACCAAAAGAAACTCAGAGAGGAAAGGGCTTTCACTTTCATGTTACACTCCATTGTAGGGTCTTTAGATCACTCTAAATGAACAGAAGATACCTGATATACAATTGCAGAAAGCAGCTTTATTCATATATATATATATATATTGATTTAATATTACATATCAGCCACAGATTCCCCTGTCCTCCCTCCTCCCACCTCCTCCCCTCCCCTCCCCCCAGCCAACCCCCCAATTCCCATCTCCTCCAGGGCAAGGACTCCCCCGGGGAATTTAGCTCAACCTGGTAGATTCAGTCCAGGCAAGTCCAGTCCTCTCCTCCCAGGCTGAGCAAAGTGTCCCTGCATAGGCCCCAGGTTCCAAACAGCCAGCTCATGCACTAAGGACAGGTCCTGGTCCCACTGCCTGGGTGCCTCCCAAATAGTTCAAGCTGATCAACTGTCTCACTTATCCAGAGGGCCTGATCTCAACCAATTACTGATGGAAGCAGATGTAGAGATCCACAGCAGCTTTATTCTTAAGAAAAACCAGCATGCTGGGACCCACCCAAAATGGCTTTGACCCCAGGGAAAGGTAAGGCAGCCCCTTTGAAGCCTGTTTAGGGGAATTCTGGCTGTAATTAAGTGTACTTTGAAATGAATGGGTATAGATCCTTACCGATACAGCAATCATTTTATGATTAGCTCATGACATCTGGTCAGCAACTGTGGTTTCGGTATCAGGGGTCTGTCTGTTGTGTCGGGGTTCTGTCTGACTGAAAATAGCAAATAGTTTCTGCTTGTGGCTGGATAGGACCCTGACTGGCTACCAGACTGGACGTACTTTCTGAGGGTCTGGTTGACGCCAGACATGAGTCAATATAGGATGGTGAGGTAGTATGGGGCAGAGGTCTTAGGAAACTAGCCCCTAGGAAAAAACAACTGGCCCTGGTCCTTTCACAACATCAAATAAAATCAAGGGAGGAATTCAAGGCAGGAACCTAAAAGCAGGAATTGAAGAGCTGTGGAGGAGTGCTACTTACTTACTGACTTATTCCCCTGACTTACTTAGTTTGGTTTCTTATATGCCGCAAGACCACCTGCCCAGAGATGGCAATGTTCACAGTTGTCTGGGTCATTCTAAATCAACCATCAATCAAGAAAATGCTCCAGGAACTTGCCTACAGGCCTGTCTGGTAGGGATATTTTCTTAGATGAGTTTCCCTCTTCTCAGATGACCCTAGCTAGTGCCAAGTTGGCAAAACTAATCAACCCAGTTCTGTGTTTAGTAAATATTTTCTATCTCTAAAAAGAAAGTATAGTAGGCAAATCAACCTGCCTTCAGAGATCTGTAATCATTCTTAGTCTCACCTTCTCTTTGTTGACCTATCCATTCCAATATTCACCTGGCCATTCTTTCAAGTCTGGAGACTGAATTCCATTCTTCTTTCTCTGTTACAGTTCTTGTCTTCATTCAGGTCAGTAATTTTTTTTTTTTTGCCTAGTCAGATATGTAGCCAGTTGGTATCTGTCTCTGGTATTGCATTATTTCCACTCTATCCCTTCCACAAGCATCAAAGAGCTTCCTAAAATGGACATTTTAGATAACACTGTAGTATTTCTGGATGCTGTTACTGTTGCTCACTTGTTTATGACTTGGCTAGGTCTATTTTCTTCATGGTGCAAGACCTCTGAAGTCTGCTCAGATCTCCAGCCATTATTATTATCTTAGCTTCAGTATCCATGGTTTAACATTTCAGTGAAAACTTTGTTTTAGCCACCACAATAAGCCAGCATTAATTTTATAAATGCTCAGTGGTCCATGGTTTGCTGCTATATCATTCAGAGAATTTCTCTTTATTTTGCTTTGCATTTAACCTCAAACTATTTTGGAGATCCCCTCTTTGGTTTCTCTCAAGAGAAAACAGTTTTGTCTAGCCCACTAGCAATAACTGTGGCATTATTTTTAAGCCTGTTTTCATAACAGTCATCCCTAAATCGGAGTATCAAATTAGTCACAATTTGGTGAGCAGTTGTGCTTAAGGCCCCTGTGAAGTGAAATTTCTGCTTGGTGTTGATGTATCTATTTATGGCTTGGGATTGCTTTCCAATATAACCTTCCTCCTACATCTTTTTGTAACTGCTTAGTAACTATACCTCAGTAGAGCAGGTACCCCAGCACAGGTCCATAGCCTTTCTGACATCCACAGTCAAACCCCAAGAGGACTTCTCCTTCTCTTCCTGATTCTCCTACTTCTGCTTCTTCTTCTCCCTTCTCCTCCTCTTCCTCTTTTATTGAATAGGTTTTTTCCTCCAATATATTCTGATCATAGTTTCCTTTCCCCCACCTTCTCCCAGACTCTTCCCACCTCCCCAGGTACTCTAATCCACACACCCTTTCTCTCTTTCTCTTTCTCATTAGAAAACAGACAAATCAAATCAAACAAATAAACAAATGAACAAAATATATAGAATACAACAACAACAAACCAGAATAGGACAAAATAAGCAAATGAAAAGAAAAAAAAAAGAGCCAAAGATAAAGCACAAGAAACACAGATGCAGAGACACACACATTTGCTTATACAGAAATCCCATAAAAACACAAAATCACCATAAGATATAAACAAAAGATCTCTGAGGTAAAATAATAATAATAATAATAATAATAATAATAATAATAAAAATCCAGACAAAGTACTGAGACAAATAACCTCAAAAAATACCATTGAATTAATTTTGTGTTGGCCAGCTACTGCTGGGTATAGGGCCTACCCTTAAGTATAGTTTGTATACCCAGTGAGACTCCATTGGAGAAAACCAATTTTTGCCTTGGTCAGCAGTTATCAATTGAAGATAACTTCTGTCTGGGGATGGGTGCTTGTGTTCACTTTTCCTCTTGATGCTAGGACCTATTTGATTTAGACCTGTGCAGGCCCTGTGCATGCTGCCACAGTCTCTATGAGCTCATAAGTACATCAGCCCTGTTGTATCTAGAAGACCTTGTTTCCTTGGTGTCTTTCATCCCTACTGACTCTTACACTCTTTTTACCCCCTCTTCTACAAAGTTCCCCAGATCTGAGGTGGGGATTTGATGGAGACATCCCATTTAGGATTTAGTGTTACAAGGTCTCACTCTCTGCACATTGTCCAGTTGTGGGTCTCTGTTTTTGTTTCCATCTGCTGCAAGAGGAAGCTTCTCTGATGATGGCTGAGCAAGACACTGATCTATGAGTATAGCAGAATGTCATTAGGAGTCATTTTATTGCTACATTTCTTTAGTAGAACAGTAGTATTTAGCTTTCCTGTATGTCCAACAGTAGTATTTAGCTTTCCTGTATGTCCATCACCCAAGCATGTCAGATATGGGTTCTATCTCATGGACTGGGCCTATAAGCCAATTGAATAGCAGTTGAAAAGGGCTTTTGGTTTTTTCTTGGTTCTGTTTTAAACTAGTCACTGCAATTTCTTATACCAGGGAGCTACTATAATTGTTCTTTATGAATTTATCTGTTGCTTCAGACAATTCCCTTCAGAAAACTATTCTTTCTCTTCTTGGAAAAATCAGTTATACCTGACAGAGCTGCCAAATTGCAAGTTGAGGGTTCTTATCTGGGCAGATGTTTTGTCTTTTATTATAGGTGGAAAGAAGAATGGGATGTCAAAGGGGTCCTACTGAAGTATAGGAAGACTTCCTTCCAGAAAAACATAAGTTTGGTTTGCAGCTCAGTGGATAAAGCTTAGTACTGTCTTATAAGCATCTCTGATTTATGCAACAGGAAGAACAGGCATGACTTATGAGTCATGTTTAGTATTAAGAGCCACCCAATCAGTTAATCATCATATGGCAGTCCTTACAGAGCATAATGAATTATTCACTTCCTTGTATACAAGTTCTAAATGCCATGAGGCATCCACAAAGGATAATAATAAGCTGAAGTTATTCTTGAAAAACAGAGCTGGGGAGATGACTCAGTAAAGTGTTTGCCATGCATACCTGAAGACCTGAGTTCAGACTCTCACTTACCACGTGGAAAGCATGGCCTCGTGGCACATCCACTTGTAATGCTGTTGCTGAGGAGACAGAGACAAAAGGATCTGTAGGGATAACCAGCCAAACTGGTGCACTAGCCAAATTGGTGCACTCCAGGTTCAGTGAGAGACCCTGCTTCAAAAAATAAGTAGAGAGCAATAGAGGAAGACATCCAATGTTTCCTTCTAGCCTCCACAAGCACACACATGGCTGTGTACCTGCCCACATCTTGCATGCATGTATACACACACACACACATGCAAACACACACACACACACACACACACACACACACACACACACACACACTCAAACATCCACTCATGCATACACACAGAAAAGCAAAAATTCAATACCCTTTTTACCCTGCAACAAATTACCTCTTCCTTATTTTTACTTCTGAATACTAAAGATGAAGAGTACAGTGTTGTTTTTCCATCAGCACAGAGGCTGCACTGTAATCTACTGCTGTTTTACCAATCAAATGCAATGCTGCAGTTACTGGCCTGCTTCTCTGGCAGTGTCTTGGCCACTCAGGCTGCAACCTGTGGGAATTTCATTCTTTCAGGCACTGGCTCTGTTGCTGCCACCAAATATAGCTTTTAATTAAATCTCTATCATTCTATTTATCAATAAGACTTGGGAGACAGAAGTTGGGGTGAAAACCTACTTGCTCAGAGAGGTTAAATAGCAATTAGCTGGCCTTCTTTATTTCCTAGCATCTCCAATAAAAAGTATCCTTCCACTCCAATGAAACAAGAAAAACGACGTCACACAAAGTCCCTTCCTACTTCTACTTGGGCATCTCTTTATTGTCTTCCAGATACCCTCTGACTCTCTGCGATTAATTTCTGTCAACTAGTTGCTAACTCAGCTTCCTAACCTATGGTTGATCTTATTTAATTAATGCAAATGCAAACTTGGGGTTCACAGTGTGATCAGATATCCTGTAACAGTGCAGGAGTCAGTTATGGATGTTGTCTTTATTTTCAAAGTTTAAGTGCTCATTTTCTCAGGTCTGAGATGTTTTACACTCTAAACTTGAACTTGCTAGTTGCTCTTGGTATACATTTTATCACACTTCCTTATGTATTTTACCTTAGACATTTAGCTGGCCTTGTGACAACCTAAAAACTACAATTCTCAAAATAGTTACTGAAGAAGGTGTGATCATGCAATTCACTTTAGGCCAAATAGATAGCTTTGAAAGTACCATATGTGAGTTCTTATAGATGTCCTTAAACAGAGAATCATGTTCATTACACCTTTTCTCTTTTCTGCTGCTGGAATGACTTGATGGTGGCTGATTTAAAAAAAAATGTTGGATATATTTATGTATTAATATTTTGCCCGAATACATATATGTGCGCCATGTGCATGAATGGTACTGGTAGAGAGGTTCAGAGAGGGTATCAGATATTCTGGAAGTGCAATGACTGATGGTTGTCAGCAATCATGTGCATTGTGGGAACTGATCCCAAGCCCTCTGGAAGAGCAGCCAGTGCTCTTAATGGCTGATTCTTGAGGTGCTTCCTAAATGCATGGTGGACGGAGCCAAGGCTACAGCAGCCTAAATTACTGCCAACCTCCTAAAATTGCTGTAGGGCCCTGCCTTGTCCACCTCTAGATGTCTTAGATAAGAGAATAAAGTGCTGTAAAGCTGATATTGATTTGCCTTTATATCCATGCAACAACGAACATAGTACTATTTGATCTTTGTATTGTCAAGGCATGCTTTAGTTAGCATCCGATAACTTTAGTGTTAGACTGCTTGAAATTTATTATGCCTTTCTGTATGACTGTGGATAGTCAAAGAAAGACATGCTCCTTTATTTTTAATTTGAAGTTTAACTGATGCAGTTTACAACTGCACATATTTAAATTATGTAATCTGTCAAAGTTTGACATACATATGCATTTTAACTAGAAAAATAAATAAATTCATCAGAGATTTCTTCCTGGTCTTTAAAAATACTACCTCTTTTTTATTCCATCCTCAGCACTCAACTCCAGGTAACCATCAATCAGCTCCATGGCACTATAGATTATTGCTGAGTTATTTTTATTGCTGAGTACTTTTGCATTGCAAATATATACGCCAATTTGTTTATTCACTTGAGAATGTAGGATATTTTAAGTTTGGGAGTATTACAGATAAGGCTGTATGAACATTTGAGTACAAGTCTTTGTATAAATATCTACTTTCTCTTCTCTCAAGAAAATAAGGAATAGCAGGCCATCTGCTCACTGTGTGCTTTATACTTTAAGAGATTGTCAAATGAAAAGGATGCCATGGGCAAAATGGCAGAATAGGAGGGTTTAGCCATCACTCTTTCACAGAACCATTGTCATAGCATTTATTCATGGATGGGTATACCTCTGGGGATCCTGAGAGCCAAGTGGACATGATTCAGAACAGCCTTGGAACAAAACACTTGAGATCAAATATATTGAAGAGAGTAAGAAAAACAGACTCACCTCCTTTGTGTTAACACTCTTTCACATACAGCTTAGTGCCAAGAGACCACATCCCTTTGCATCTTCTCCTATGGTAGAAGGTAAAAGGATACCAAGATGATAGATTAGCCTATTTGAATATATTGGGAACAACTGGGACCACGTAAGATGGAGGAGATTCCCCACAGCAACTGTAATGCAGAGATTAACAAAAGGCCGAGGAGTCTACCCATTTCACAAACTCCACTGAGAGGTAATAATTTGAATCTCTTAAAATATTTTGTGGTGGTTTGCTTGTTTTATGAGTTTCCTATATGTTTTGATTGTATTCACTTTCCCTCCCAGGACTCTTCTCTGATCCACTACCCTCCTCTGTCTACCCAACTTTAAGCCTTCAAGAGCAGTCTGTGCTGCTGAGATATTCTTGGAGGTATGGGATGATCTTCCATTGGAGTGTGGTTGACTTAACTCAGTGTTACACTCTTGGAGAAGACTGTCTCCCCTCTTCCACCAGCTAACAATTAGCGATAGATCCGTGGTTAGGGGTGAGATTGTGTGCCCATCTCCTCTCTCCATGCTGGGGTTTTGCCTGGCCTGGGCTTACACAGGATTTGTGCATTCTGTGAGCTCATATGTGCAGCTGTCCTGCTGTGTCCAGAAGACAATTTCCATAATTATCCACTGCCTCTGGCTCTTGCAAATGCTTTACTTGTCAGGTTTTTGTTTCTATCACATCACAAATGAAACACATATATTCAAAGATTTACAGCTAATATCCACAAATGAGCCCAAACATAACATTTGTCTTTCTGTGTGTGAGTTACCTTACTCAGAGTAGCTGTTTCTAGCTTCATCTATTTCACTAAATACTTCAAAATTTCTTTTTTCTTAGAAGCTGAATAATATTCCATTGTGTAAATGTACCACATTTCATTCATAGTCCATTCATTAGTTGATGGACACTTAGATTGTTTCCTAATGTTATGGCTACTGTGAATAGAGTAACAATGAACATGAACGAGCTTGTAATTATGAAGTAGATTTAGAGTCCTTCGGATACGTGCCGAAGAGTGGTATAGCTGGATCGTGTGGTAGATTGAGTTCCACATTTTTGAAGAAACTCCACACTGGTTTCCATTCTGGTTGTACCAGTTTGTACTACTACCAGCAGTAAATAAAAATTCCCCTTTCCACACACCCATGTCAGCTTTTGTTGTCAGTTTTAAAAAATGATTTGTTCTTTGAGAATTTCTTACAATATTTTTGTAAAGATTTATTTATTATGTTCACAGAAGAGGGTGCCAGATCTCATTACATATGGTTGTGAGCTACCATGTGGGTGCTGGGAATTGAACTCAAGACCTCTGGAAGAGCAGTCGGTGCTCTTAACCTCTGAGCCATCTCTCCAGCTACACAATATTTTTTTTTTTTTTTTTACAATATTCTTTCCTATCCTCTAACTCCCCTCAGAGGCTCCCTGCTCCCAACTTCACGTCTGTTCTCTCCCTTAATAAACAAAAGCAAAAGAAAAAAGGCTACTAAAAACATAGAGTCCAATTTGTGTTGACCAACTACTTCTAAGAACGAGGTGTATCTTAGAATGTAGTTGAAATACCCAGTGTCACTCCATTGAAGAAAACTGATTTTCCCTCTCCTAGCAGATCTTATTTGTGAATAGCTTCTCAGCTAGAGGTGGGACTTTGGGTCCACTTTTCCTCCATGCTGGGTTTTGTATATTTTGGATTTGTGCAGGACTTGTGCATACTTTCACAGTCTCTGTGAGTTCGTATGTGCATCTGCTTTGTTGTGTCTGGAAAACGTAATTTCCTGGAGTTGTGTACCATATCTGGCTTGTAAAATCTTTTTGGTTCTACTTCCTCATAAATTCCCCATAGCCTGGAGGGAAGAGGTATGATACAGAGATCTCATTTAGTCCTGATCATGCAGAAGTCTCTCACTCTCTGCATGTTGTCCAGTTGTGAGTCTCTGTGTTAATTGCCATCTACTGCAAGAAGAAGGTTCTCTGAGGTGGGCTGAGTGATGCACTCAGCTATGGGATAGCAATATATCATTAGGAGTCATTGTATTTCTATACTAATTTATCAGAACAATGGTAGTAGGTTTTCCACTAGGGCCTATGACCTATCTAGTTTCATGTTCTTGGTTTCATTAACAGTTATCAGTTGTAGATTCCATCTCATGGAGTAGGATCTTATATCCAATCAAACAGTGGCTACTTATTCCTCTATCATTTGTGCCGTTACGATAGCAATGGGCATATTTTCTAAGCAGGTCATTATTATAGCTTGCAGGATAGTTGAGATTGATGATTGCTTTCTCCTCTCTTAGCACATATAGCTCCTTTCAGCACTGTGAATGTTAACCAGTAGGGGTGAAAGTTGTAGCTGAGTACCAGTTACATTCCACCATGTTCTATGCAATGATTATGTGGTGTTACTTTTTTTTTTTTTAATCTCGGTCATTCTGACAAGAGTAAGATGAAATCTCAAAGTAGTTTTAATTTGCATTTTTATCTGATGGATAAGATGTTGAACACTTTAAAAAATGTTTCTTAACAATTTTCATTTATTCTTTTGAGAACTCTTCGCCCATTTTTAAATTGGATTGTTCATTTTCTTGATGTGTAGTGCTTTTGGTTCTTTGTGTGTTCTAGATATTAACTCTATTGAGTATACAGCTGATAAAGATGTTTCCCTTCCTGTACCCTGCCTTTTCATCTGAATGACAGTGTTATTTGCTGTGCAGTCATTTCTTAGTTTCACATGGTCCTACTTATCAACTGTTGGTCTTAGTGCCTATGTAGCCAGAATATTGTTCTGTAAGTCCTTTTATATACCTATATGTTAAAGTGTATTCCCTACTTTCTGCTCTGTCAGATTGAGGTCATCAGGTGTTATGTTGAGGTCCTTGATCCATTTGGAATTGAGTTATATGAAGGGTAGAGGATGAGGATTCAGTTTCATTCTTCTAGGTGTAATTACTCACTTTTACCAGCACTATTGTTGTGAAGTAGCCACCAGGAAAGACCACTTGGACACTGGATCAAGCAAATAGAAAGTCCTTATTAGCTAGCTGGTGACTACACTGTTATTTAGGATCTCAGTGTAGACCCAAGCCTTTCTCATGGTGAACTTTTTTTTTTTTTTTTTAATTTTTATTTTGCAATACAATTCAGTTCTACATATCAGCCACAGATTCCCTTGTTCTCCCCCCTCCCGCCCCCCTCACCTTCCCCCCAGCCCGCCCCCCATTCCAATCTCCTCCAGGGCAAAGCCTTCCCCACAGACTGAGATCAACCTGGTGGACTCAGTCCAGGTAGGTCCAGTCCCCTCCTCCCATGCTGAGCCAAGGGACCCTGCATAGGCCCCAGGTTTCAAACAGCCAACTCATGCAATGAGCACAGGACCCGGTCCCACTGCCTGGATGCCTCCCAAACAGATCAGGCCAATCAACTGTCTCACCCACTCAGAGGGCCTGATCCAGTTGGTGACCCCTCAGCCATTGGTTCATATTTCATGTGTTTCCGTTTGTTTGGCTATTTGTCTCTGTGCTTTATCCGACCTTGGTCTCAACAATTCTCTCTCATATAAACCCTCCTCATTCTCGCTAATTGGACTCCCAGAGATCCACCTGGGGCCTAGTCATGGATCTCTGCCTCCAGATCCATCAGTAGTTGGATGAGGTTTCTAGCACGACAATTAGGGTGTTTGGCCATCCCATCACCAGAGTAGGTCAGTTCGGATTGTCTCTCGACCATTGCCAGCAGTCTGTTGTGGGGGTATCTTTGTGGATTTCTGTGGGCCTCTCTAGCACTTTGTTTCTTCCTATTCTCATGTGGTCTTCATTTACCATGGTCTCCTATTCCTTGTTCTCCCTCTCTGTTTTTGATCCAGCTGGGATCTCCCACTCACCCAAGCTCTCTTTCCCTCGACCCTCGCCCTTCACTACCCCCACTCCTGTCCAGGCTGTTCATGTAGATCTCATTCCATTTCTCTGTCGTTGGGCGATCCCTGTGTCTTTCTTGGGGTCCTGTTTTCCAGGTAGCCTGCCTGGTGATGTGAGTAGCAGTCCAGTCATCCTTGTTCCACATCTAGTATCCTGTTATGAGTGAGTACATACCATGTTTGTCTTTCTGAGTCTGGGATACCTCACTCAGGATGATTTTTTCTAGATCCATCCATTTGTCTGCAAACCTCATGATGTCATTGTTTTTCTCTGCTGAGTAGTATTCCATTGTGTATATGTACCACATTTTGTTTATCCATTCTTCAGTTGAAGGGCATCTAGGTTGTTTCCATGTTCTGGCTATTACAAACAACGCTGATATGAACATAGCTGAACAAGTGCTCTTGTGGTGTGGTTGAGCATTCCTTGGGTATATGCCCAAGAGTGGTATAGCTGGATCTTGGGGGAGATGGATTCCCAATTTTCTAAGAAATCGCCATATTGATTTCCAAAGTGGTTGTACAAGCTTGCATTCCCATCATGGTGAACTTTTAAGCACAAAAACCACATCGTGCATTGACACACCTCAATTAGCAAGAGCAGTTAGCTAGAAGCAGAACTACAGAAGCCAAAAAGCAAGGTTAGTACATTTATGAACTTTCCCAGAACTAGGGATTTGATGGGTCTTTGTTCTCATTTTGGTAAGCATTGCTGTCTACATGTTGGGTTCCAAGGACTGGACGATACCTCCATCATGGCATCAGTTGTGCTAAGGTGTGGGACCTGCCAATATTTGGGGTTCTGTAATAATCTTTTTGGAAAATTATTTTTTTCCAGTGTGTATTTTTGGCCTCTTTGTATAAAATCAGTTGGTGGTGGATGTGTGGACTTACGTCTGGGTCTTCAGTTCTATTCCATTGATCAATGTGTGTTTTTATGTCGGAGTCATGCTGCTTAAATTACTATGGCTCTGCAGTACAGCTTAAAATCAGAGATGGTGATACCTCCAGCAGTTCTCTTCTTGTTCACAATTATTTCTGTTCAGAGTGTGTGTTTTAAAATGAAATTTAAAGTTATTTTCAAGTTTCCTATGAAGCATTGCATAATGCAGATTGTGAACATAGATAAAAAATACAATAAAATGCTTAGAGAACAAATTCAAGAACACATGAAAAATATTATCTACATGATTAAGCTATCTTCATTCAGAGATATTCGGATAGTTTAACATACATAAATAAAAATTGTAGTTCACCACATAGACTCAAGGATAGAAACTATCTGATCATTTCTTTAGATGTAGGAATTGATTTTGGCAAAATCCAATAATCTCTTCATAACAAAAGTCCTGGAGAATCCAGAGATATGGAGGACATATCACAATGTAACAAAGGCAACGTACAAGAAACCACAGCCAACATCACCCTAAATGGAGAGAAACTAAAAGAATCTCCACTAAAATCAGGAAGAAGATGTCCACTCTCCCCATTCCTGTTCAATAAATATAGTGTTTGAAGTCTTAGCTAGAGCAGTAAGAGAAGTGAGGGAGATAAATGAAATACAAATAGGAAGAGAAGTCGTCAAATTGTCCTTTTTTTGTAGATGATATCTATCTATCTGTCTGTCTGTCTATCTATCTAATATCTTCTAAAAACCCCACTAGAAAACTCATTCAGGTGATACAGTCAGCAGAGTAGAAGAATACAAAGTCAACACACAAAAATTCGTAGCCTTCCTATATACAAATGACAAACATATGGAGAAAGGAATCAGAAGGACAATCTCATTCTCAATAGTCTTAAAGAAACAAATATCTTGAAATAAAATATGTGATAGACTTATATAATAATAAAAAGCTTTTAAGATATTGAAGTAAGAAGTTGAAAATAGCAGGAGATGGGAAGACCTCGTACTCTCAGGAATTTGAAGATCTCATGTTGTGAAGATGTCCATTTACCAAAAATAATCTACAGATTCAATGCAATACACATCAGATCAACAGTTTAATAGATGCCAAATATTGAGAATATTGTCCCCTCAGCTGTTTAATTCTTGTGTCTTATTACTGAATTTTGTTCTGCGGTGTTTAATTTGCTAACAAATAGATTATTTCATGTAATACTTTAGAAATTTGTTAGGAGGAATAAGAGCATCATTTAGTTTCCAGTCCATTATTGAATCAAAGCCCTGTTGGTCATTTTACGTGGTGACCTTTGCTCTTTCATTGTGTGGTTTCTTAGAAAGAGCTTGACCTGAATTTACCTTCCAGAACTTAACAGTAAGACCCTATTGCTGAAGACATTGTATGCTTGGTCATAGAACCTGGAGAAATCAAACTGGTACTGATCTGGATGTTTTATTCCTATTGGCTAGCTTTCATAATGCTAGAAGGTGCTATGTGTGCTGCAAGGGGAAAAAATTAATCATTAGTCATATCCATCCTTGAACCCTGTGAACTACAATAATGACCTGACTGGCAAGATATACTCACCTGTACAGCAGTGACATCAATATCATGGGACTAACCATTAGCTTTCTGATTGGAGTTAGGGCCTACTCCAAAATATGAAACTCATTCATGGCACCATTATCACAGCCAAGAATCTGTGGCCAGATAGGCCAAAGGCCCTGGGGAGAATCTACTGCTATTATGTTGCTGAATGGACATAAACCAACTCCTAATGATATACCATTGTACCAATAGATAAGTACATTTCTCAAACCTCACCAGAGAAGCTTTTCCCCCCAGTAAATGGATATTAACACACAGATTCCTTCAACTAACTTATCAAGGTGTAGAGAAAAAGAGACTACATGGAGTGCTTGAACTACTGGACATCTATATCACACTCCATCCTCCCAAGGCTCAGGTACTATTTTTGATAGGGAGAAGAAATAGCATAAGAGCTAGATGTAGTAGATGCCTAATGGAAGATTTATTAAGGCAACTACACGTAGTTAAAAGGTTTATTTTGGGGTAACTTACAGCAGCAAGTAAATGTATTGGTTACAGGATCCAGGAGAAGTGAGGTGCAGTCCAGTGGTGTTCTCTGGAGAACTCTGCTTGGTCTACCATCTAGCATCCAGGATCACCAGGAACCAAGAGAGCCTGCACATCTGGATCTGGGGTCTTAAGGGCTCCTGTCTTGGCCCCGCCTCAGGGGCAGGTCATAGGTAGATGTGACAGTTACTGGAAGCCTCACTGTGGGTAGTACTTCCAGGTCAAAGCTGGAACAGCTAGTTACCCACTACAGAAGCCTACAAGAAAACTACTTTCTAGACACAGCATGGCAGCTGCACATAGGAACCAAAACAAAGCTGAAGTTGAGACAGCATTCAAAAGCATTCACATGCTCAAGCCAGATAAAATCCCAGCCTGAATGAAGGAAGTGGGTATGGTGTCCTATGCCTAGTTAAGTAGCTACTAGCAAATGATAACTTCAAGCCAAGGGATACTTAGTTTTATTTACTAGTGTGGCCTTTGTAGGTCTAATAGTTTACCAGAGCAAGAAGGCAAATGATGCTCCTATTTAATGAACAGGATCCACTGAAAAGAGTGCATTTTGAGGTGATGGATGTAAGTTCAATTTTTTACATTAAGATTGTGGGTAGATATGTAAAATCGAGAAATGATTTAATATCCTAGTGTGGGACTTACCTATCTGCTCCATATTCAGTCATATCAAAGTTTGATATTCACATAAATAGTATAGATATAGCAAATCCATGGAGAGAGAAAAAATTGTCTAAAGACATATAGACTGAAAAGAAAAATCTGAATACTCATGAATCTACAAAGCTTCCTTATTATGCTACAAATTCTTCTCAAAATTTTAAATTAGTCATTGCAGTTCATGGCACCTAGATTGCACTTAGAGTACTAATTGAAATCTGGGGTCCACTGAAGCTTAGAAAGCAAGTAGAGGGAAGCTTGCAACAGCCATGCACTATATGTTTTAGAATGTGTTCATTGTTTGATGCTTCTAGTCATACCAGAATAAGGATCAGTTGTGCCTGTTCTGCCCAGATTAGGACCCCCAAAGATACCACCATAGACCAAAGATGTCCAGAATGCAATAGCAAAGTTTAATTTTTATACAAGCTAGCAAGGAGCCCTCGTCCACAGCACCCGGCTAATCGAGGCACAAAAAAAGAGTTCCTCTTTCTTGGGGAGGTTAGCTTTTGAAGGCAAAAAACCACAAAATTCTTCAGAGAGGAGGGGTTAGTACAGGTCTATCCTTGATTGGTCCAGTTTTCCAGAGCCTGCACTTTATCTTATTTTAGTTTGTCTGTTTGCTATATCAGGAGTTTTATGACCCATCTCCGAAGTCTGGTCATGTTATCTCAGGGAAGGGAGCGTCTCGTGGTTAGTCACCACCAGACGTCCTGACTTTGTACTTTTAAAACTTCTGACTTCACCCTGTCTGGGAATGGGGAACTGACTCAGTTCTGGTTATTTTAAGATATCCTTTCCCTCAGCTCTATGGGCCTTAGGGGGAACTGGGGTGGGGGTCTCTCAGTGCCCTCTATCCTGGAAGAGCCATGGATAGAGAAGATCTATCATTATAGCTTAATACCCTATATCACAATGGAAAGACCTTTATTTTGTATTTTTTCTATTATGTTAAAGATTATTGATTTGGAGAAAATGTTTTTGAATTCAAAGTGTGAAGGTTTGTGTATTAGGGAACTATATATATATATCAATGGATTGGAGGCTGGGGAACAGGTGAGAGCAGATGGGATTGTGATCTGGCATACTGAGTAGGCTCAATCAATGAGGAGACTGAGCAAGAGTGCAAGGAGCACTTTCACGTTTAACTAGTAGATCAGAAGATAGGATATTTGTATATTTAAAAATTACATTTATCCTCCACCTACCAATCCACTAATGATGCTTAATTTTCTTAGTGAAAATCTACCAAATTATAGAAATTTGTCTTTTGAGCTTTAATAGTGTTCAAACATGATGTTTGGGTAGCATAGCTAATTATCAATACATCTGGAATATATTTAAATATGCATGCATTTGTACAGAGAAAATGAATAAAGGTAAGCTGTGAAAAATTTAACAGTAAATTCTATCTTCTAGTGTTTGGAGATCAGTCTCGGTGGTAGACAGCTTACCTATCAAGTTCAAGGTTCCAGATTTAGCCCCCAGGACTGAAGAGAAAATGTACAAAAATTGAAAGTAGGCTGTAGATATAACCAACCATCTTATTAAATAAGAAACACAGAACCAATGCAAAGAAGAAAGCCAAGAGGTCAGAGCTAAGAGCCTTACCCGTCTGCTGCAGCTAGCCTCTTCAGCCAAGAGAGACCTACTTCCTGAGTGTTTGTCTTTATATAGACTTTCTGTTCTGCCTTCTCATTGGTTGTAAACCCAACCACATGACTGCCTCGTCACTGCCTGTCTGTACAGACCTCCAGGTCTTCTATGGTTGGTATTGAGATTAAAGGTGTGTGTCTCCAATGCTGGCTGTATCCTTGAACACACAGAGATCTACCTAGCTCTGCCTACCAAGTGCTGGGATTAAAGGCATGCGCCATGAACACCCAGCTCTGCTATGGCTTGCTATTAGCTCTGACCCCTAGGCAACTTTATTTATTAAGATACAAATAAAATCACATTTTAGTACAAATAAAATATCACCATAGTAGGCATTCCTTATGGTATATTTGTACCATTGAGTATCTAATAGAACACACACACACACACACACACACACACACACACACAGACACACACAGACACACACATTCATCAAAGAGATGTATTAGAAAGTTTATTATAGCACTATTAATAGCCATGGGTTGAAAAATTACCCAAATTTCCTCTAATACTTGGAAGGTAAATTGAGTATTAGAAGAGAATGAACACCATTCACAGTCACATATACACTGAAAATCATTGTTTTATCACAGGTACCAAAACATTGCAATGGCACAAAGAATATAGTCTTTTCAAAAAATGGAGATTTAATAACCAGATACTAGGATTTGGGTATTCAGAAAAAAAAAGAACTCTTACACAATTCATAAAAAGAACTGAGATTGGTCATTTACATAAATCTAAAAGCCAAACTCTAAAGCTTCTAGAAGAAAAGTTTTTGTGTCCTTAGCTTAGAAAAAGTCTTCTCACATGGGACACAGAACATTATGAAATAAATGGAAAACAGACTTAATCAAAACTATAACATTCTTGTATCAAAAATACTATTAAAATGACAAGGTGTTTTCAGTGTGAGATGGCACATTGAAAGCTGCCTCTGTGTGACCTGTGAAGGTCAGTCAGGATAAGGGAGAGGGCCTCTGTGCTATATAGTAAAGGACAGTCAGGATAAGGGAGATCTGAGTATGTGACCCAGTGAAGGTTGGTCAGGATAGAGAGAGATGAATCTACTCCAAAGAAGGAAAGAAGGACATCAGAAGTTCACAAATGGATGAGAGAGCAGCTGAAAAGTGCATGGGGACAGAAGGATACCTAAAAAATGAAACAAACCATGGTTATATATACAAAATGAAAAATCTAGAAAAAATGGACACATTCTTAGACACATATTATCTACTCAAATTAAGTCAAGGGGATATAATAATTTCAAAAGATCAATAACACACAATGAGTGGGCAGCCAAAAAAAGAGCAGGAATGGCTAGAATTGCCAAATTCGGCAAGTTTACAAGGAGGAGCTAATGTCAGCATTCCCGCAAACTCTTCTACATAAAATGAAAAGGGAAGAAACACTACCAAACACATTCTATGTAATCATCACTATCCAGAAATCCGAACCAGAAAAAGACACAACAAATAAAGAAAAATACAGGCCACTGTGCCCGATGAGCATAGTTGTTAAAATTGTCTACAATCTTTGCAAACTGAAAAGCCACACATCCAAGAATAGATGGGCTGCACATACTGGACTTCATGGCTGGAAAAAACAAAACGGACACAAAGTTGACTGGGTAGGAAAGGGGGGTGGACCTTGGAGGGATGACTGTAATTAAAACACATTGTAAGAAATTGAGAATGAAATAATGTCACACGCAGGAAACAGGGTGGAACCATAGATTGTAATGCAGTGTGACATAATCCAGACTCAAAGAAGACAAATAGTGAATACTTTTTCTCATGCAGAATATAGGCATAAATGTAAATGTACATGTGACCATATTGGTGCATGTATAGGACATGAAAAGTAGAAGTGTGACCTTAAGATGGAGGAGGTTTAAAAGGATTCAGGAATGAGAAACAAGAGAGGAATGAATGCAAATGGCAAGTACACAGCAGTGTGAAATACTTGCTAGTGGAACTGGACCACAAGAGGTAGAATAGGGTGATGAGCAATGTGGGAGAAGGGCAAATAAAAATAAAGCAACACATACACACACACACACACTACTTTGAAGATCTATGTTACTATGGAATATATATTCAAATGTCCCAATATTGTATACTAACTCAAAGTTTAACAACAATAAAAAATCTACTACTAATAATAATGGAAAAGGAAGAAAGTGAAGCAGTAAACCACACTGGGAGAAAGTATTTTCTTTACATATCTTATAAAGGACTTATATCTAGAATATCTAAAGAACTCAAACAAATAAATCATCAAAACATAACTAAATGCATCAAGACCTTGATTCAGAACTTTGAAACATTCTATGAAGAAAGTAAAATACAGACGTTCTACATTTTTTGATAGGACAAAATAATATAAATATCAATTTACTCCCAATTAATCTGTGAGTTCAATATGGTCAATCAAAATTTCTATTGGAGCAACTGGGGAACTTTACTTTACATATACAAATTGCTGTTGATTACTCCAAAGAAGAAAAACTATAAAGAGGATCTAGGCTCAGCAAATAGAACTGCTAGAAAACTACAACAGTAAAATACAGTGTTGTTACGAGAGATTGGTCATAACAGAACAGAGGATCCAGTCTGAAACTAGATTTCCAGGGCTGAGAGTCACTGGATTGAGTCTTCTCTCTCTGTATCTTCCTGCAGGAACCATGGTTTTTCTGTGTATTCCTGCTGCTCTTAGGTGATAACTGAGCTAGACTTCAGAAGCATCTTTGGGTATATGCTTCTGATTAGTTATGTCTACTGACATAACTGTTTCTTTCCAGTGGGCTTTAAAAAACTCACATGATTGTTGATCTGGGAGTAGGTATGTTCTCTAACCTAATAGCTAAGGATCAGGTAGAGTCAGGGATAATTATCCATTGGAACTGGACAGATTGGGAGATGGGGGAGAAGAGAATATTTATGTCCTATCTGTGTGCTAATCCCAAGGGAGTAAGTTTCCAGGGCAGTTCCAGCTGGATTTCTCTGAGTCCTGTCTCCAAGGTATGTTGTGTCAATTCTGGGAGGCAAAGATAATATAAATAGCCTATATTGTTTGGGGGGAGTTTCTTGGAACTTTCTGAAGAGCAACTTGAATGGAAGTTGCCAAACTTGGCACTGGGATTTTTTTGTTAGATAATCTATAGCTTTGATGGGGAGCATTATTACTCCACAAGGCATAAGTCTATTTAAACTATATACATGTGTATTAATTTTTAATTAGAAACTTTTATTATATGTATTTTAAATTAAACTTATGTTCTCTCTTCTTCCTCATTCTACATTACCTTCTCTCCAACTCTAAACCCCTCCCTCCCCCGATGAAGTTAAGACCCCCTTCCCATTTTCATATTTCTCCCTTAATAGCTACTGTCACCATCTCTAGATCCCCTTTTCCTGCCTCATCCACTGAAATAAGGAATGAGACAAGGTTGTCCACTTTTCCAAACCTTTTCAATACAGTTCTTAAAGCCCTTGCTAGGGCAATAAGACAAGAGAAGGAAATTAAAGGGAGCAAGATAGATAAAGAAGTCAAAGCAACCATATCTTAGAGGAAGATATAATTTTAGAAACAAGAGATCCCAAAAATTCGTCAGAAAACTTCTAGAAATGTATTGCGAGATATTGCTTTTATACACTGCTTTAATAAAATTCTGATTGGCCAATACCCAGGCAGGAAGTATAGGTGGGGCGAGCAAACTAAAGGAATGCTGGGAGGAGGAAGAGCTGAGTCAGGAGTCACCAGCCAGACACAGAGGAAGCAAGATGACAAGGCAGAACTGAGAAAAGGTACCAAGCCACATGGCCAAACATAGATAAGAATTATGGGTTAATTTAAATGTAAGAGCTAGTCAGTAATAAGCCTGAGCTAATGCCCAAGCAGTTATAAATAATATGAAACCTCTGTGTGGTTATTTTTTAAAACGTTGCAGGACTGTGGGTGAGAGATTTGTCCCAACCATGGGCCAGGCGGGACACAGGAAAACTTCCAGCTACAGAAATGATCAACACTTTCAGCAAAGTAACAGAATACAAAATCAATGTTTAAAAGAAAAGTAGCTTTTCTATACACTAATAACAAGTGTTACGAGAAAGAGACCATGGAAATACTTCCACTCACAATAGTCTCAAACAAATATATCTAGGGATAAACATACCCAAGGAGAGACCTGCACGTGAAAACTTTATTCTCTGAAGAGATTGAAGAAGACACTGTAAGGTCGAAAGACTACCCATACTCATTGATTGGTAGAATTAACATTGTAAAAATGACCATCTTATCAAAAGCAATTAACACATTAAATGCAATCTCAACCACAACTCCCATGATATTCTTCAGAGAAATAGAAAAAACACCCCAAAATTAATGTGGAGCCACAAAAGACCCTGAATAGCCAAAACAATCCTGAACAAAAAGAATAATTCTAGAGGGATTACCTTACCTGACTTCAAAGATATATTAGAACTATAGTAATAAAACCAGCATGGTACTGGTCCAAAAACTGACATGTAGATGATGGAACAAAACTGAAGAGTACACAAACATGAGTTAATGTAACTACAGCCATGTGATATTTGACAAAGGTGCCAAAAATAAACACCGGAGAAAAGACAGCATATTCAATAGGTAGTGCTGGGAAAATTGAGTATTCACATGTAGAAGATGAAGTAGACCCATACCTGTCAATCTGCATCAAAGTCAACTCCAAATAGACCAAAGACCTCAATGTGAATCCTGAAGCACTGAAACAGGTGAAGAACATAGGCAGTGCCCTATAAGATATAGGTATAGGAAAGGACTTTCCCATTTGCGCAGGAGTTAAGGCCAACAATTGACAAGTGGAAACTCAGAGAACTAAGAAGCTTCTGTACACCAAAGGAACCCAATGACTGATTGAAAAGGAAGCCAACAGACAGGGAGAGAATCTTAGGCCTTGACACATCCTAAAGAGGATTAATATTCAGAATAAACAAAGAACTCAGAACACAAAGAATAAAGAAAACTAATGACTTAATTGATAAACGAGCTTCATCTATGAGCAGAGTGTTCTCAAAAGAACAAATAGGAATGACTGAGAAGAAGCTGCAGAGAGGGCTCCATGGTAAAAAGCATACCCTCCTGTTTCAAGGGACCCGAGTTCAGTTCCCGGCACTTGCCCTGTCACTGCAGCTCCAGATGATCCAATCACCCTCTTCCCATCTCCATAGGCACTGTACTCACAAGAGCATTCCCGTAATTGAAAGTAATAAAATAGAATTTAAAAATTTAAATGGGTAAGAAATCCCTTAAAAGTGTCCAATATCCTTAGCCATCTGAGAAATGCAAATTCAAAGCATTTTGAGATTTCAACTTACCAGTCCGAATGGCTGGGATCACCAGGACAGCCAGCAACAAACAGTGGCATGGATGTAAGGAAAGGACACTTTCATTCACTGTTTCGGGGTTGAAAACCAGTACAACCACCAGGGAAATCAGTGTGGAAAAGTCTCAAAACCTAAAAGCAGGCCTACCGTATGACCAAGGGGGGCGGATTTTCCATTGTTTTCAGAAAACATATTTATTTGTAGAATTTATCAGTCATCACTTGTGACCCTTCCTGGAAATATGACAAGTTAATGCCAGAACTGAAATATATTACAAGAACTCTAAGGGTTGGTAGCAGCTAAGTGTTTGTTGTTTCTTTTAGGACTTTTGAAACATAATTGTCTTCCTTCTTTCTTTTTTTTTTTTTTTGAACTTTATTCCCTGTTCTCTAAAATTGTCATGTGGCACAAATGCTATTTTTTTTTAAGTATTACACTATTAGATAAAAAAAATGCATTTCAGTGTCAGAAAATCTTACGGAGCTTTTCTTGTGTTAGTTAGGGACTTTATTTCCAATCTGGTCAACCAGGGAACTCAGCCCGTTCTTAGTGGGTGGGCGTCCTAGAGTGTGGGGGTTAGTCGTGTAGGTTAAACAGGAGGGCTGCTGGCTGTGGGAGCCGCAATGGCTGTCTGATGTTAAACTAGGTCAAATCTTGTTGCAGCTGTAGCCAGGAAATTCAGAAAAGAGATTCAGGCAAATTCTTGCAGGGAAAAGAAGGCTCATTGATTCCTTCAATCTATATTTAAGCAGAAGATGAATTGGTTAGGAATATAGGCCTTAAGGGCATGAACGATTAGGAAAGACATTTGTGGAGGAAGTGAGCCTTGTCTTGAAGATGGCAAGAATCAAAAGAGCTACAGAGATATGTGAAATATTTAGAAGCAAGGGAGCAGGGCACCAAATATAGATTCGTGGATGAACTTAGTATTAGGGCGAGGAAGGCAGTGGTGGGAGGAAGGAAAGGGTGTTTGTTAGGGTTCTGGGAAATTAGATTGAAATTGTCTTTTGTTTCTTTGGAAGGTAGGCATGGAGTCAGAGAAGTGCCTGAGGTCAGCCATGGGGAATACTTTCAGAAGGAAAATGTGTGGAAACAGATGTAGGTGGAACAGACGCAGGCAGGGGCTGAGCTATGGTGAAACCTCAGTTGATGGGGAGCTCTGAGACTAGAATGGCTCTGTGCTATGGTTTCGTACCAGGGTGTACTCTGTGGCTTGCCCTGAGAAAGTATGGCTTTGGCAAGGGACTCTTCTGCTAACAGCAAGTGTCTAGAGAGGAGACTCAGACGGCAGGGGTTAGCCTTCTGTCGTCTCAGAATGGGGAATAAATTCATGATCCTTTTCAGCGTTCATGAAAATCATCGGGGTGGATGTTAATGTCCATCCCTGGGTAATTAGAATCACCACGGACAGTACAGAACCTGAGGAAAGGTTAGGACTGGAATCATGAATATAACATCAAACAGCAGGAGTGGTGGTGTAGCTCAGTTATAGAATGCTAGCCTGTCAAGAGCAAGACCCAGAAGGCAGTCAGTAGAACTGCAAACAACAACGAACTCTTTACAATTAAAAAGAAGCTCGGCAGTGCTGACCTTTCCTTCTGCCTCAGGCTCCAGTATGGTGTGTGAGGAGAGCACCTTAGAATCATGACATTTGTCAGGTTGGAGACAGGAAACCACCCCAAGTTTTATTTTTTTTTTTTTGCACTTACTTTCAGTAGCAATACATTTATAACATTAGATAAATATATATTCATTACAGGACATTTCTGTAGTCACAATCTGACAAATAGACTTCTGTTTGCAAAAGGGGAAAAAAAAAAAACCCAACAACTGAAGTCAGCCTAACTTGTTGTATGGGAAATATAAGCCCTCCACAGAATTTAGCACATGACTCAGTGGCTTAAGTAGCATCTTTAGTGTTCAGCTTCTCCTTTGCTGTGCCTGTCTTTACTCAGGTATCGGCTTCCTTCATGTACTGACTTTCCTTGTGGTGAAATACACGGCAGAGTATTCCTGAACCACCCATTGTCAGCCAACCCAGTCCAGAGGAAATAGATTGCTTCTTTTCCTCTGAAGACCCAACAAAATCATTATGTGGTTGGACTAGAAACTCAGATATATAGCTGTATTTCTGTGAGCAGGTAGATGGGTAGGCTGACTGGCTGAGGTACACAAGCCATACTTCTCAGTGAGAGGCCATTCAACACAATTAAATGGGACAATGAACTACTACTTGCCAAGACTGGTAGAGTAACTCCCAGGAAAAATATCGCACAGGAACATATATTTCTCCTCTTCTGTCTGATTTATGTCTATGCAAATGTATAATTATAGTGTTGCACTTAAATACATATTCATACTATAATATGTATTTGCATTTTTAAAATATGCAAGTACTCCATGAATACTGCTTATAGCAAATTCCACAGGCTATATTGGATAAACCTCCATTTGTTTATTATTATTTCTGTTCTTCAGAAGAAAATATTTCCCTCTCAAAAGATATCCACTGCTAGGTTCTTTTAAACCTTCTATACAATTGATGATTTGCTACATGTAAACACATTATTTTTTGTGTAACAACTGCATGATGTTTGTGCTTTTTGAGACATAGCTGATACAAAATTATCTACCAGATGGATGTTTTGTTTCCAATCTTTAATACTACAAACCAGGCTGCAGTGAAAATCTTTGCATAAATGTTTGTAGCAGTAGAGGGTTACTATGAATCAAAGAAATCTAAAAATTAAGAATTCATTTAAACAAATGCATTTATTTCAGTAAAAGACCTTAATTATACTTCTCCCCCAAATGGTTTAAAATGGTAACTTTTGCATGTGTTATATGTTCAAATTTCATATAAAATTATGGCTACTTTTATTAAAAATCAGTAACTTAATTGTTTAGTTTGGCATTAGAATCATAATGCTATATCATTATTTCCTTTTAGCATGCTTTATGTTTGGAATAAAATGCCAATCTGTTTTTAATGTTTTTAGAACTTGCTCTATAACTCTAGCTCACTTAAAATTCCTTTTGATTTTTTGAACCAATTTTTAAAATTCCACAGAAGACCCCTTTTAGATGATACAGTTTTAAAAACTGATTTGACAAAACATGCCATATGGTTGTCATCTTTTGCCTGTCAATGTACTGTTCTCTCTCTTCAAAGACACGGCTAGTTGCTTACAATATTTAGTTACAATTAAATTATGGCCATTTCTGGCTTGAACAGGCTCATTTTCTTATTAAATTTCCTAACTGATTTTTTGCTAATAAAGTTTTCTAATTGATGTCTACCTACTGATGTTACTAAAATCCTCTGGTGACATAAGGCACCATGCAGTTCTTCATTCCCTTTTCATTAGTACCTGATATTCGTCAGTCTTTCTGGATATTCTTTGCCACCGAGAGACAAAGACCAGCATCAGCTTTCACACGACTTGTGCTGACTGTTGGCAAACACTTGTTGCTTAGTGCAGTGAGGGAAAAGGAGAAATGTGAGAGCTTCCACCCTGAATGCTCCCACTGAGGCATGCCTGCTGAGTGCTCCATTACTTGCTGCTGGCTCCATCTTGTTCCTTTCAAATCACCAATTCTAGGGGTGGTTATCTTTTGGAACCTCTTCTAACCTTTCTTGCAGGATTCCTTCTGAATGTATTTTGGACTGTGATTTCAATTTTTTCTTTTGTATTCATACTTTCTTGTCTACTAAAAGTTTTACTTATTTATAAGCACAATAAATCATGGATATCTGTATGTGAACATGTACATATTTGTATACACATACATAAATACACAAATGCATACATGAGACTTATAAATGTTGATTAGAAGCCTATTTTCCTGTTGGGCCCCTCATTAAATTCTCTATCTTTCCTTATTTTGAAAGGCTAGGGTTTTTTTTGGGGGGGGTTGTCTTTTGTCTGTTCGTTGTAGATTTATTGATGTTATTGTATTGTATGGGTATTTTGCTTACATGTATGTTTGTGTTCCATGTGCATGCAGTTCCAGCAGAGGTCGGAAGAGGGCATTGGATCTGCTGGAACTGGAATCACAGAAGGTTGTGAGCCTCCATGTGGGTGCTGGGGACCAAACCCCAGTCCTCAGGAAGAGCAGACCACTGACTGAGCAATCTCTCCAACCCCTCAAAGGATGGGTTTTTTCATAAAATAAATTTTCAAGTCTTATTGAAATTTCAATAGAAAATTTTATGTGTATAGTTTAACTAAGTGTGATTTATGATTAATATCATCTTCTTACCAGTATATTTAAAAGAACTTAGCCTTTGTTGGTATCCCCCTCTCTATCTTTTGGTGAATTTCTTTCCATAAAGCTCTTGGACATTTCTTCTGTGATTTATTTACAAGTGCCTTGTTTTTTCTGTTATAGCACGAAGGGGGTTGTTTTAAAAAACATTATTTCAAAGTTGAATATAGCTGTTATTTCAGAAGGTGGTTGTTTAGTTTCTTCCATTTTCTTTCATTTCTATTGTTCAATATGAATATGCTTACACTGTTTTCTAGCTCATTAATCTCCTTTTTTTTTTACTAGATCCAGCATACTGCTAAGCCTACCTATTGAGTCCTAAATTTCAATATTTTATATTTCAGTTCTGACTATCCATTTGAGTGACCAACCTCCAAAATCTGGGTCATCATCTAGTTTTCTTTTGTCTTTTTTTTCTCTTGATGTTTGTCACGTGGGTCCTGTGCCTCAGCCTTCCTGGTAACTTGTAATTGGATGTAAGACTTTGTTTAAGAAATTGTTGGGAACTCCAGATGTTGCCATTTTCCCTAAGAGAAGATTCTTTCATCTTCTGCCAGAAAAATGGAACGTAGAGATGAATCCCTTGATTTAACCAAAGACTGAATCTGGGTCCACCCCCAGCTACATTTTAGGTAAGACCCAGCCTACGTAATTTCCCCTTGCCATGAGGCTGTGGTGTTTTTTTTCCTCCCTTTGGAAAGTTTCTCCTATTACATGAAGCTATTGAATTGGACAAATATGCTAAGTGGAAGTAAGCAATGTGTTTGAGTTCCCTACCAAATGTCCTTATTCTGGTTCCATACAACTCCAACAAGGTCTAATTCTAATCATAAGCTTCTGTGTCATCCAAGATTAGCATGTTCATCCTACAGAGGAGCCCATCATTGGCAAGTGTTCACTCCTGCTGGACACATTAACTCCAAAAAGCTTTCTATTCCAGACAAGTATGTTTGCCTTAAGCACTCTTTTGCCCCCTGCCTAGCACAGCTTTGGATTCAACAAATATTGAAGAGAACTCATACATATGTTTTACAATTTTGTCTCCTTTGAATGGCCACAAAAAAAGTTGTTGGCTCCTCAGTCGCCTGTCAGTGTGGCTTCTGCTTGGGACAACTCCATGTTCTTAACCACTAGCTACATCATCCATTCAGTTCCTGTCTGAAACAGCCTCTTCCTCTGGAATTCTAGTCACTGTGGCTTCCCCTGCTTGCAAAACTATGGAATTTTAACATTTCTTACCTTTAAAGTTAAACTGCTTGCAGTAACTTATGTAATGGAAATGTCAGGGAGCTTGTTTTCATTACATTCATACAAATCACAAATGCACAATGTGATGGTTAGTCACAACCATCAACTTGATTGGGTTGAGAAGTAACTAGAAGATGAGTGAAGTATTCCTATGGGTGTGTTTGAGAGGAAGTGTACAAAATGGACTTGCTTTGGAAATGTTCTGATGCTCAGATGAGTAAAGGAGGAGAAGGAAAACAGCTGTGAGTGAGAGTATAGTCTCCCTGCTTTCTGGTTAACTGTCACAACCACCCTAACGTGATAGGACAATACTTACGGAACCCTGTGCCAAAACAAATTCTTCCCCACTAAATGTTTTTACAGGAACATGATCACAGTGAGCTAACAGATAAAGAATTAGAAGATTTAGTCTCTAGACTCATTTATCATACATACTTGCTACATTTAGCAAAACACAGTTCTTCTGCAATGCCTGAATCTCCTTTTACCTCAATTCAGTATCTTTGTAGCTTGCTCTGCTGAATTTTGACTCTGCCTCTCAACCTCTCATGATTTTTCTATATGAACAAAAGTTTTTCGTATCCTTCAAAGACACATGCTTTCTAAAATAAGTATTTCTTATAATTGATAATTTCACTCATTACTCTTACTATGAATCCTTACATGAATGTTTCTTTAGCCTTTTGCACATAGCTTTATAGGTTCAAATATTTTTTCTATCTTTTATGCAAACAAAGTTGAAAACATCTAGACCATCTCGTAACCAAAAGATAAGCTATGCAGATTTCCTTGATTTTATTTATAGTTGACTTGGGTTCTGATCAAATCTCCACATTTCATATTGATGAGGGCAGCATTTGATTAGAGTTCTAATGCTGAGCAGGTATTTGTTTCATGAACCTTGGCTGGCCTGAGGTGGGAAATTCCCTTGCTGATGATTCTTGGCTGTATGATACTTAGAACAGATTGATGCATGTGATGCATTAATTACAGGCACAAACCATGGCAAGGGTTTGTTTTATCAAAGAATTTACATGCTCAACTGGAGCACTTCACTGTAGGGTCTATTCAAATTATATGGTGCCATTGTTGGAGTAGCCTGACACTCTTCATTTTTCCCCTGGTGGCAAACTCTAAATAAATATAAAAGATAGCCAAGAGAGGAAAACTGAGGACAGACTGACCATACTTTATTGGTAGCGTTTGGAGAGTCTGCTCCAAGGCCACCTCCAGGGTATGTAAAAAAATCCACAAAGGCAGCGAGAACTGGACTTCTTCTGTCTGAGGGGTAAAATAAGGGAACATACATGCTTTCTGATGGTAACTTTCTCTTTTATTTCATCTCAGAAAATCTCTTTCTCTGAAAATCCCTCTGTCTCCACATAGCTACATCTCTTTACATACAGCTAAATATTTCTCTACCCTGTTTCATTCCTTCACACACTACACTACATCATTCATTCACTCATTACTCATTCACTCTCTCAGTTACTCACTCTCTCCTAAATCTCTCTATTCTAAACCTTTGGTTCCGATTCTCTCTGTCTCCACACAGCTACATCTCTTACACAGTACACACACACACACATTCTCACCTCTGCCCAGCTCTTTTTATAGTCCCTTCACATTGCTCTGCATAGCCCCTCTCTCTACACCACTGCTCCTCTCAAAGCCAAACTCTGGACAACTATATGTTACATTTTCAGTGTCTGTCCCATTCTCATAACACATGAAAAGTCACACAGTTTCTCTCAGGCTAGGAAGGCTGTGCTGGAAGGCCAGTAAGTAACACTTGGCCATGCACATAGCTGTAAGTTGGTGAGAGTTCCTAGACAGAAAGTAAATGGTTGGCTGAAACTTGAGTGTTTGGGGTACATGCAGAGAGAGAATTACTGCAGGGAGTTATGTCTCAGTGTAAACAACCTGACCTTGATTTAGCAATAAATACCTGGAAACTAGTCTTTGCATATTTTCTGCAGGGACAGCTTAGTCTATTTTGAATTTGTTCTGAAGTCTAAAATTAGCTGTCTTTGTGAATGAGAATACTGTTGCTTTCTTATGTCAGTTAAGAAGAATATTCTGGTACTATTTCTATTCATCAGAATTATACAGCTTAAGCAGAGATCATCTTCCTGACCATCCACAGCAGTATGTGTGCCCAAAGATGTAAAACACACTACCAATGGACTATGGAAAGAACCCCACAGCTGTTCTTTTTAGGGAGGTAAGTGGTGGCACCTGAGAAAGTTACAGACAGATGTAGCTGAATTTTTCCTGGTCCTCTCTGGCTTTCACAGCCCTGTGGCCTCTTGGACCTAGGTAAACACACAGAGGCTTATATTAATTAAAACTGCTTCACCATTAGCTCTGGCTAACTATTGACTAGCTCTTACACTTAAATTAACTCATAATTTTTATTTATGTTTAGCCATATGGCTTGGTATCCTTTCTTAGTTCTGCTTTCACATCTTGCTTCCTCTGTGTCTGGCTGGTGACTCCTGACACAGTGTTCCTATTCCCGGAATTCTCCTCTCTGCTTATCCCGCCTATACTATACTTCCTGCCTGGCTGCTGGCCAATCAGCATTTTATTTATCAACCAAATCAGAGCAATACACATTCACAGCATACAGAAAGACATCCCCAGCAGACAGGAGCAACTGGTCATTCACAGTCAGTGACCTCATGGCCTTGCCAAGTGGGGCTCCCCATCAGGTAGTTATTCATCTGATGAGTGACCTATTGCACACTACTTGTCACCTGCTGTATACTCTCATGGCCGCCTGCAATACTTAAAAACTGTTTTATGTGGTTAAGGCTCTGTGTTAGGAGTCAGTTTCTAGAGGAGGGTTACAATGTTTTGTTCTGTTTTGATTTTGTGGGGGGGCAATCATGAATTGAGGTGCATGATGTTTTTATCAGATGAGTGGCAATTCAAAATACCTTTTTCATCTTGTTCAATCAGTTTTCTCTCTCTTTTTTATTAAAATACATTGTACTGTGTATATTTAAGGTATATAACTTAATGCTATGGGGTACATATAAATTATAAAATGGTTCCAGTAGTGGAACAAATTAGTATACCCATCATCTCAGTTGTTACTAATTTGTGTGTGAGAGTAGAAGCTAACGTCTATTTTAATAGAACTTTAGAATAATAAATATGTGACCTTTTGAGACTTCCCCAACTCAAGAAGCACAATCAATTTAACAACTGTTCAGGTTGCTGCACATACAGTTGGTTTCTTGTCATTGTTGAATAATGTTCTATTGGGTGGATATACAAGAATTTATATAAGTATTCACTCAAAGAGTTGCAACATTTCCAGTTTTTGCTATGACAGATAAAGCTGCTGCACACCACCACATCTAGATTTTTGGGTATTAAAGTTTCCACTTCATTGGGATAAATACCCTGAGTGTGGCTGCTAAGTCCTAGAGGAACTGTATGTCAGTTTTACATTGCTGTAGTTGTCACCATTGTATATTCCAGTCATCAATGGAGGAGAATTTTATTTTCATTGTGATCAGCATATAGGATTACTCTACAGTGTTAAAGTGAATCTAATACATATATAGTGCCTTCTCACTAAAATATTTACAAATTGTTAATAAGGCTTAATAAACTATTGGCAGTGGTTGTTCCACTGTGAGCAAGATGGAAGAATGGGCATTTGATTTGGTATTTCTCTGTTTTGTTTGGATTTTCTTGTGCCTATGTATTAGTTATCTTTAGTATCTGATCAAGAGTTTTATAGACCTTTGTTTTTGCCTTTGTCTTTATATTTTTTGTTTTAATATCCAAATAAATGTTTAACAACAGTTCTTTTGCTATTGATACCAAAATTAACATCAGGCAAAGTATGTAGACATTGTAGTTCCCTGTCTTGATGCTTGTTTGTCCTAAATGAATGTAACTATTCCCTGGTGTTTACAAATCTGCCAGATAACATCCTGTTCTAAACATGACTCCATTTGTTGTCTTGTGAAGCCATGGAAAACACCATATAATTTCCTGTTAAATGCCATGCTTAATAGCATTTTAGAATTTAATTGCTTGTCTGTTATACAATTGAAAGTAAATGCGGGCACTCAGCATCACACACTGCCTTCCTTGAAGGCTGTTTTTTTCCACAATCCTATTTTTACTTTAAATCTTATCTTTTTAGAGGGATGTTTGTACTTCATTAGTTTTGTTTGTTTGATTGTTTGTTTGTATAGTTTGGTTGGTTTTTGGAGTAAGGTCACAGCAAAGTAAATGTGTAAACATTGGTTATCTGCTATCTGAATAATGAATCTCAAAACAGTCTATGACTCCTCTGCATTCCTCATACAGAAAAGTAGCTTTACTGAGCAGCACAAAAGGAGGAGAGGTAGAATCAAATGCTACTGACTGTACCTGACAAGAAAATCGTGTTCAAGTTGGGCAGAATCATTTCAGCCACTTTCAAAGTCATGACCATTTGCTCTGGATGGGATGTTGATGTGGCTCTTTGTTCCCATGTCCAGATGCTCTTCAACTAAGACCAATATAAATGCACCTGAGAGTAATACGTGAGTTGACTTTCATACTCTTATCGCATTATTTGAGTATGCTTCAGAGGTGTGCCCTTGCTAGAGAAAGTATATCCCTGGGGGCAGTCTTAGAGATTTAAAAACCTTGTGTTGTTCCTAGGATGCTCTATGCTTGGTGATCATGGTCAAGACGTGAACTCTCTCAGCTTGCTGCTCCTCGCTTCCCAGGCATGACAGACTCATATCCCACTATAACCATAAGTCAAATGAACCCTTCCTTCAATTAAAAAAAAAAACACTCGTTGCAACAGAGGTGTTCAAAAGCATATTACAAGGAGTTGGAGAGATGACTCAGTAGTTAATAGCACTAACTGATCTTCCAGAGAATCTGGGCTGGATTCTCATCACCCATATGGTAGCTCACACCCATCTATAACTCCATTTCCAGGAGATCTGATGCCCTCTTCTGTCCTTCTTGGGTAATAGTCACCCACATGATGCACAGACATATGTACAGACAAAACACCCATACATAAAAATTAAAAATAAATAAATATTTTTTGAAAAAAAATTACAAAATGAGAGCTCTGGTTCGGAGAGGTCTAGAGAAAGCATTAAAAATTCTGCAACTTAGTGTCCCAATAAATATTTATATATAAAAAGGGGAGAATAGGATGAAAGCAAAATTAGTGAAAAAATAGCAATCAATGTTTTTATCTAAGAGAAGGCTTGGTGTTTGGTACTTAAGAGGGAGAACAGTGACCTTGATTTTGTCTCTGCCTAGAAGTTATATAGTGGTTGAGAGTTACTTTAGTTTACCAGTAGTTTCAGGATAAACTTGTTTGATGTTGGTATTCCAAAAGATTGCTAATTAGTGATAAAAAATAACATTGTCTGGTTGTGGTACCAGACCAACTTCTGAGTATCAGTAGGTGATCTTTTTTCCCCACTTTCTTCCACGAGTATAAAAGGCAGAAGACACTCTATCATCATTTGATGTGGTAGACCACAGTGTGACATTTGCTCATAAAGCTTTTAAATGTATTTCGTTTATATGCCATAGATTTTTGACCTCTTTTTCAAATATGTTCTCATTATTCCAAGGTTAAATGCTAACACAAGTGCAGGACTTTCCCACCACCCTCCAAGCCAGTCTCCAGAGCCTGTCCTGTCAAGTCTTCTGCCTCCAGGCTAAGCTGCCTATGATGATCATGAAACATTGATATGTTTTCTGCTTTTAATGACCTAACTGAAAAGAACGTTCAACTACTACCCTCAGAAGTCCACAGCCTTCACTCTGACCCTTTAAAAATGCATTTTGTTCAGTCCTCCATAGAGAGGTTTTTCTCTCTCTTGTATAATTGAGCTCATTTCCTGAAGTAGACTTTGCAAATACGGACTCCAAACCAGCAAGCTTTACACTGAATCTGGCCAATGACCTGCTTTAGTTGTGTGAACAGTATATTTAGAGAGAAATTTTCATGTAAAACACATCTTTGTACCAAACAGACTACTTGGGAGTCCTGGGAGCAGACTGGAGCTGAACAAAGATTATCAGTGTAGGTCATCCAAAGGCTTCTAGAGTCCTCACCTCAGACTATTTCATTATACCCCCTACCAGTCATTGCTGTTTTTATGCAGACCTTATAATAACCTGACACAGGTTCATTTTCTCTCCTACTTTGTACAATTTTAAAACCAGGATTAGGAATCTAGGAAACATAGGATGTTTTCAGTATTACTCAAAAAACACCATAGTGTTACCTGGAAGGTTAATTGTACTTGAAAGCTTAGAAAACACATCCTTTATTTATATGAAATCCGATATTAATATATTACAGAAGTCAACAGAAGATGGATGGTTTTATGATAAATCTAGAAACAAAATTCTAACTTCAAGCTATACCATAGCCCAACTCATGACATAAAATGTGAAGAAAGCTGTATACTTCCTTTTTTTGTGAGGGTTACTTTGGTGGCAAAGAAAGGGAAAAGCAAAACCAAAATGATCATCTTGGATACATTTTCTATTTTTATATACTTCTGGGTGTCACATGGTTCCTGACACAAAGGGAATTTAGTTGTTTGCTACTGCGGTAGTTTGAATGTAACTGGCCCCCATAGTCTCATAGGGAGTGTCACTATTAGAATGTGTGGCCTTATTGGAGTAGGTGTGGTCTTGTTGGAGAAAGTGTTGTCACTGTGGGGGTGGGCTTTGAGGTCACTTTTGCTCCAGCTTCAGTCAGTGTGAGGCGACTTCCTGTGGCCTGTAAGATGTAAGACTTTCAGCTGCTATTCCAATACTGCATCTGCCTGCATGCCCCCATGTTCCCTGTCAAGATGATAATGGACTAGACCTCTGAAACTGTAAGTGAGCCACCCCAAATAAATGTTTTCTTTATAAGAGTTGCTGTGGTCATGGTGTCTCTTCACAACAATAGAAACCCTAACCAGGACAGCTACCCTTTTTGTTTTTATTGGGAGTACAAGATGATGAATAAATCAAGTCTGGACAGATACGGGATTCAGATTTCTACTCCTGTCCATTTGATGTGTAAATTACCTAACATAACCAAATGTAGCATGGCCAAAATATGATGCATATAGTTATATAATATTCCTGCTTTTTTGACTTGATAATTGTATTTGTTAAATTATTTAATAGTAAAGAAATTCTCAAAGGAATACAGGTCTCCTATGAGGTACCACGATTCAATAGTTTTTTTTGAAGTATCAGATAAATTATGTCAAATAAGATTCAAATGAAAGTTGTTGGTTTCATCAAATACACCACCAGGTTTTATATACTGGCATCTTTGAATAGTTCCAACCTTGAAAGTGAAAATCTGAAGCATTATAGTTGTAGTAGAGTTAGAAAGAAACCCCACAATTGCATGAATCTGATTTACTAAATGGGAGCTGTGTAATGTTTTAGGAATGTTCACCTGTTGCAGCAAAGTGAGAATGCCACATGCAGATAAAGTTTCACAGTTCTGGCTTAAGCATAAACTTGTTTTTCTCATTCATTAGTCCCAAGCTGAAAGCTCTTCCATGGCTTGTGATTATATAGGAGTGCTTTTAGTTTTCTTATCTATAGTACATGGACAATTGTTAAAGTGTTTATTAAATGATATCATGGTAGAAGGCACTTGATAGGTCATCTGAGCCTATGGGAGCTGGGATTGAATCTGTAGAATGTTTAACTGATTTCAGAGTTGCAAACATGAGTCACAGTTGAAAAGTCATTGTTTTGGAAAATCTCCAATAGTGAATGGCTTCTTTTACATGTGTGTGATGTATTTATACATATTGATTTCTGTATATTTCACCATCCCTGCATCTCTGGAACAAAGCCAAGTTGATCACGGTAAATGATCTTTTGGGGTATATTATTGAATATGATTTACAGATTTTTTGGGGGAGATGTTTGCAGCTGTGTTCATCAGGAAGATTTGTTATTAACTGTTTTTTTTATTGTGTCTTTATCCAGTCTGGCTTTCAGAGTAACACTGCATTGTATCAAGACTTTGTCAGCATGGCTTCCTTTTCTGTTTTGTGAAATGCCTTGAGAACTCTTGGTGCTTTTCTTTGAAGGTCTGCTAGAACTTACAGTGAGCCCATTTGGGCCTGGACAGTTTTTAGTGCAGGTTTTGTTTTGTTTGAATTACTGAGATTTGTTTAGGTGTTTATATTCTCCTGTTTGCATTTTGGTAGTGGGGAACATGTCCAGTTCCTTCAGACAAAATTCAGAATATGTAAGTTGGTATGGCTATAGGCTCCATTTCATTTATATTTTCCAACTTAGTGGAGTATAACTTTCAAATATTTCCTCACTTTAATTGGTATGTGTTATAACTTGTTCCTTTTCTCCTTTAATTTTTAAAATTTGAAATATCTCTCTACTTGTATTTGGTTAGTTTGGTTAAGATTTGTCATTATTTTTTAAAAGAAGAAATACTTTATTTCATTGATTTTCACTTCTATTTTATTAATTTCTACACAAGTTGTAATGATTTATTTCAGTCTACTGCTTTGAGGTTTGGCTTTTTCTTATTTGGGAGGCTCTAGGGTGTATTGTTATTTGGTTGAGACTTCTCTGACTTTTTAATGGAGGAAGTTGGAGCTATGAAATTCAGTACGAGGACGGGTTCTGTCGTATCTTCTAGGTATTTGCTTGTTGTATTTTCATTTTCATTGGACTCTAGCAATATTTTTATTTTCATCTTGGTTTCTTCAATGACCCATTCACCATTCAATAGTATGTTCTTCAACCTCCATACATATAGAAATATATACTATATAAATATATGCTATATAGTATATAATATATAAATATATGCTATTTGTAGTATATAGTATATATTTCTAGCATTCTTCCATTGTAATCAGATAACATATACAAACAAATACTAATTTCTTTGTATTTTATTAAGACTTGCTTTGTGCCCTATTTTTAGATATACTTCCATGGGTTGCTAAGAAGAATGTTTATTTGAATGGATTGTTTTATAAATAGCTATTATTTGATTTATGATACCATCTAACTAATGAATTTCTCTATTTACCTCTTGTTTGGATGACTTATAGGTCAAGTGAGGAGTTGAAATCTTTCATTATTATTATCTTGGGTTCTCTTTACATCTTTTAGTATTTGTTTTTATGAAACAGGGTACACCTCTGTTCATTACATTTATGAATAAAATTGTAATATCCCCTGGATGGATTGTTCCCTTTGGTATGAAGTAACCTTCTTCATATAACATGTGAAGATTCTTTTTTGGTCATATCAGTTTGGCATTTTAAAGGCCTCCTGTACCTCCTGTACACTCCTTTCACTAAATTTTGGATTTTTTCTGCTATTTATTTTATTGAAAAATATTTTCAATGATGTTAACATAAATTTATTAATCTATACTCATGACTCTTTTCATAGAGTCGCATAAGAATAACAATAATGCATGTGCTAATGTGTTTGTTACTGCAGGTATGACTGGAAAGGAATGGAACAAAAGTACAACCAGACTTGGTATTGGGTTGATAGAGACAAAATAGAAGTAGAAAAACATACGTGAAGTGGGAGGGATAGTAGGGACAGGAGTGCTGTGGGATGGTCTGTATGTCAAGTATGTTGCTGATTGGTCAATAAATAAATCACTGATTGGCCAGTGGCCAGGCAGGAAGTATAGGCGGGACAAGGAGGAGAATAAAGCTGGGAAGTGGAAGGCTGAGAGAGAGACACTGCCAGCCTCCACTATGACAAACAGCATGTGAAGATGCCGGTAAGCCACGAACCACATGGCAAGGTATAGATTTATAGAAATGGATTAATTTAAGCTGTAAGAATAGTTAGCAAGAAGCCTGCCACGGCCATACAGTTTGTAAGCAATATAAGTCTCTGTGTTTACTTGTTTGGGTCTGAGCGGCTGTGGGACTGGCGGGTGACAAAGATTTGTCCTGACTGTGGGCCAGGCAGGAAAACTCTAGCTACACAGGAGGGAGGCTTTGAGACAATTATGGTGAAGGTAGAGGACAGGAGGACAGGAGTTAGACAACCTAAAACAGTTTCTGGAGGCTGAGACACAGAGGATCCACATCTCAGGCCAGCCTATGTGATGCCTTTTAGAAGGAAAATGATGAAGGTGAAGAACAGGGAAAGAAGACGAGAGGAGAGAAATGAAAAGAAAGAGGAGAAGAACAGAACAGAACAAATCTGGCCTGCTAAACTGACATTAAATAGTCAACGAAGGAGGAGTGAATACAGTCTATAACATTCTCAGTTTTCTTTCCCAGGCTCCCAGACACCTATTCTAAGTGATATCACAGATGGGCGTCCTAACTGTGGGTGGTCCTTTAGGGGTCTGGTTGTGAATTCTATTCTTGACTCTGAGTGATTTACTGAAGTCTTGTAACAGGTTTGTTCCTATCAATGCTTCACAGATCAGACTGAAGATGCTAATCACACCCCTGGGTGGGTCTTCCTGTGTCATCCTGGAAATGCTTGTCCCTACCCAGGGAAGTCTTTTCTGGTGTCCCATGAGCTATGTTGAACCTAGGACTCTCTTCTAAAGATTCTGGCTTGAATCATGTTTCTACCAGACTGAATACTGCGCATCTCGAAATTTCTTTCCCACAGCCCAGCAGCACTGTAAAGGCCAGATTTCAGAATATATAATGCCATGGAATTTGCTTCCGTTTTCCCATGAGTAAGAGGGTCCAGGCATGTGCCAAGCCACTGACTGAGCAGGGATCTTCAGAGTGAGGTCATGCAGCTCTATGGTTTGTACTGAGAAGAGACATTTTTCCTGGTGTCTTTCCGCTCCCACATGCCTTGTGTTGAGTTCTCACTTTTTCTTTTTAAAATGTTTGCTGCTGAAAGTACAGTGCAGAGTCTCTGAGCCACATTGCTTTAAGTCATGATCCAATTGCCAGCATCAGATTGGCCTGTGGGTATGTCTTGACTATGAATTGATATAGGAGGACCAGTCCACTGTGAGTGGTACCATCACCAGGCAGGTGGTCCTGAGTTACATAAGGATACTAACTAATTATGAGCCAGTGAGTAAGCAATGTTCCTCCACAATTTCTGCCTCAGGTTTTTGCTTGAGTTCCTGCCCTGACTTCCCTCAGTGATGGATTGTGGCCTGGAAGTGTAATCCAGATACACTTGCTTTTGGTCAGAGTGTTTTATCACATCAACCAAAAGAAGCGAGAACTCTCCTTTATGCATTCTTTCCAATGTTGCCACACTGAGTACACCTCCTTTTCTTTTTTACCTCTATTCATTTCTTTGATTCTCTTATGATTCTAGAAGTCACAGCTTTTGCTCTAAATCTGCTATAACAATCTTATATTAATCTGGTACATTTGTTGTTACTAATGATTCAATATTGATAGATCATTTCTAAATCCATATTTTTAAAAGATTTTCTTGCTTTTCCCCAAATCTCTTTCCTGTGTCCCTGAATCCCAACTAGAATACTAAATTACAATGGCTTATTATGATTCCTTCTTGTGCTCCCATTGACGGAGATATTTTTCATAGAATTTTTATTTACATTTCCCCAGTTGCATTTTTTTCATATGCCAGCACATCTCCTTTGCTGAAATGTTTATTTAAGTCTTTGTTCCATTTACTGAATTTTTTATTTCGGTCAGGACCTGTGTGTGTTTCTAGATACATCCCTCTTATTCTTTGCAAAGATTTTCTTCTCTCAGCCTATGCCTTGTATTTTTATTTTTATAAGTTTCTTTTGAAGAGCAAAAGGGTTTCATTTTGATGATACTCAGTTTATTAATCTTTTTTGTGCTACTCATGTACTGTGAATTTCTGAGAAATCCTTGCCTAAACTAAATAAAAATGTTACTTTTTATAGTCTTTCATTTTACTTTCAAGCTATTTTGCTACTTGAGTTCTGATTCTGGGATTATCAAGTGCACTTACTCATCCCTCTAATGAACAAGGATAGGAATATGTTCTCAGTATGGCCCAATCAAGAGGACTGCTAAGCAAGATGTACATCTTCCCTGCTTGGACAATAACTCTCTGATGGGAAAAGAAGACAACTGGGGAGCCAGAAGATACACATGTGCATCACAGCCTTGATCACACTGTGGGAGTCCTGCAAGCTGAGAAGAACACATGCATGGTGTAAGTCTGGCTCTGCCAGTCACACTGGTCCAGGGCTTTGGAGAGAGAGAGAACTGGGAAGGAAGGAAAAGACAGAAGGCATGAGGGGAGGGACAAACAGAGTCAGTCTGGCCAATGGTTGAGAACTACTTAAAATCTGAAATTTTAAAAGAGCCCCTGTTATAAAATACCTTTTTATATTTAGCATTTGGGGAGTTTCTTCACTATAATTTACATAATTGATTTGAATTTTATATTTAACTTTATGCAAATGTATTTCAGTTTAATTTTATACCCATATTAAATGAAAGGGATATGTTTAAAATTATTAGTGCCTCAATACTCTTTATCTTACATTCTTGTGTTCATGGCTTGCCACTGATCCTAAAAGCTTTTCCCATGCCAGCTTTTGCCATTCAATTTAAATATAAAATTTAAAATTCATGTTTATATATTGTGATAGTTTGAATATAATTGGTCCTCATAAGCTCATAGGAAGTAGCACTATTAGGAGGTGTGGCTTTGTTGAAATAAGCATGGCCTTTTTGGAGGAAGTGTGTCTGTGTGGGGCTGGGCTTCAAGGTCTCCTATGCTCAAGCTATACCCAGTGTGATTGTTCACTTCCTGTCGCCTTTGTATCGAGATATATTACTCTCAACTTCTCCAGAACCATGTCTGTCTGCATGCTGCCATGTCCTGCCATGATGATAATGGACCAAACCTCTGAAACTATAAGCCAGCCCATTAAATGTTTTCTTTTATAAGAGTTGCTGTGATCATGGTGTCCCTTCACAGCAATAGAAACTGTAACTAAGATATACATTTGTGTTAATATATTATATAGATTATATTATAATATTATATATATTATATTATAGTAAATGTACATAAGATGTGTCTGCAAAAACTGGTTAACTGATTAGAATTTCAATGACTGGGAGAGGGTGGGACATTGCAGGCCCAAAGCTGAATTACAAGTTATTTTGAGGAACCAACCTTCTGCCCCCTAAACAGCAAGTCATTCCTGGGGTCTCCTATGTCAGAGTTAACATCTGTGACCAACAGATCAAAACCACTTGAGGTATCCTAACTTAACAAAACACAGTTTTGACCAAACAAAGGACTGAGAGTCATCAGCCAGCATCTGAGGCCCATAGCTGAGATTTCTCCACTCTGTTGTAACCATCTTCTTAATGTTTCCATCAATGTGCTGGAGGAGAGCATTGATCTGTTATTTTCTTTGTTCTATTACTATGAAAACTTCACCAACTGTTATGATGTTGGAACACGGAATTTGGCGTAACCTAAGTCACTATTCTCAGGCTGTGGATGCTTGCTCATATTTGGTTCCAGAATACACTGCGTCTTATCCCCTTTGAGATGAGAGCTCAGTTTTGGTGTTGACAGAGTTGAAGAACCATTTCCACATTTTAGATATTATTTGACACAACCTGAATCCACTTTCTTGGGGTCATGGTTACTAATATTTGAGTAACATATTCTCTTACTATCTATTGAGTAAAAATAATCTCTTACTATCTTCAAAGGAAGAGTTGCGCTTTATGCTGACACCTTGTTTACTGAGTTAGGGTTAGGAGTAAAGGTGTGTGTGTGTGTGTGTGTGTGTGTGTGTGTGTGTGTGTGTGTGTGTATGTGTGTGTGTATACATGTGTGTGTATGTATGTGTGTGTGATCACTTTATTGAAAATTTAAATCGCAGGGGAAGATAGCCTAGGAAATGATAGCCAGTCACATGCCTATTCTTTAGCTTAGAAAGTTCCCCAAATTCATATTAATATGTCACATTTTAATTACTCAAGACTCACTATAGATAAATTATCATTAAATGGAATTTCATAGTATGTAGTATTCAGTTAGGTGTCATAGTTTTGGACATAAGCTTAGATAACTTTTGGTATAAACCTAGGCAAACTTGGAAAGGACTCTCAACTGAGCAATTGACTACTATAGATTAGCCTATGGGAATGTCTCTGGGGAGTTTTCATGAATAATGATTGATGTGAGAAGATCCAGCCCACTGTAGACAGTGCTGTCCCTGGGAAGATAGGTCTGGGCTATATAAAAAAGGTAGCTGGGTAAGCCATGGTGAGCAAGCCAGGAAGCAGCATTCCTACACAGTTCCTGCCTCAGGTTCCTGCCTTGAGCTCCTGCCTCAGTTTCTCTTAATAAAGAACTAGGAACTGTAAACTAAATAAACCATTTCTTTCCCTAGGTTGTTTTTGGTCAACATTTTATCACAGCAACAGAGAGGCAAATTAGGATAGTAGTGGAGAAGTCATTCCCCTAAAGAACTTTGGAGTGCTAATATTTCCCGCAGAATGGTTGTGGGGTAGCCCCAAGCCACAATGTTTTCTGTCTCTACAATGTAGCTTGAAGTTCACCCTTTGGCTTCTGTGTGTATTTTCCTTTTTACTTCATATGCTGACAGCATTTGGATAATAGGTAAGTCTACCTTTAAAAATGATAAGTCTGACCCAAATTTCTTACTGAAAAACAACTGAAAGTTAACTTTTATTAGAAAAAATAGACGTTAGGGAAAGAAAGGACTTCAAGTTCAGAAAACCATGTTCCGGCTCCGTCTCTGGCAATAATTGGCTGTGAGTGACAACTCCTGTAATCTCAAATCTAAGTTTTCTGAACCACATAACAAAACTACTCAAATATTTGATGTTAAAAAATTCTGTAATTCAAACATGTTATTAGGATACGTATTTTTATTGAGAAAGACAATGGTCATAACAAGAAAATCAAACCCAATTTGCCAGGTGAGCTACAAGTAACTTGGATAATCTGAATCTTAGATAAATGTCTTAGTGTTCTATTACTGTGAAGAGATACCATGGCTATGGCAACTCATTTAAAAGAAAACATTTCATTGGAGCTTGCTTAAAGTTTCAGAGGTTTAGTCCATTATCATCATGATGGGGAGCATGGCGGCATGCAGGCAGGCATGGTAGCTGAGAGTTCTATATCCAGATCCCCAGACAGAAGAAAGAGAGAGACACTGGACCTAGTTTGTGCTTTTGAAACCTCAAAGCCCACCCCCAACTACCCTTTTTCCATAAAGACCATACTTGTTATTCCTTTCAAATAGTGCCACTCCCTGTTAACCACAAATTCAAATATATGAGCCTATAGGGATCATTCTTATTCAAACCACCACAATAAACAACAAATGAATTTTAAGCCTACTAAAAATCTGTTGTTTAGGAGTTAGAGAGATTGTTCAGTGGTCAAGAGTACTAGATGATCTTTCAGAGGACCTAGGTTTGATTCCCTGCACCCACAAGGCAGCTCAAAACAGTAATTCCAGGTTCAGGGGATCAAACATCTTTTTCTGGCTTCCTCCAGCACCAGGCATGCAGGTGATGCAGACATACATGCTGGCAAGACACTCATACACAATTAAATTAATAACCTGTTGTTTGCATAGAAGTCAAGAATAACTGGTTGCTATGTATTTTTCTTGTTAAATCTGTCTATCTGGAGACAGTCAGGCAAATATACACATGATTGGTGTGCAGGGGCAGAATCAACCAGCAGAGAGAAGGATATCCAGGATCTTAGGTTTGTGGGTTTTTTCCCACTCATTTTCTTTTATACTCAAACTATACAGTTTCCATATAATTTTTCATCAGAACTCAGGAGATTTTCTAGGTGTAATAAGAACCAATCCTTTGATTATAAGATTTATCTTAGTTTTATCCTTTTTAAGAGGAAAAAAAATATCACACAAATATTTTTCCTTCTACTCGACAAAGGAGGCTTCTAATTATGCAAGTTCCTGCCAGGGCTTCACCTGGGGCCCATCAGTAGTTTTCTAAGCAGCTTAATGGTTTTCTGGCTGCAATGAGTATTTTGCCTTCTTTGAGTTGGAGTTTACTCTATCAATAACACCCATTGGCTTCCTTAATCTCCTTTGTTTTGTGCTCTTATACCTATTAATCACACAGAAGCTGCTTATCCTTTATCATCTTGGCTTTGATGGATACTTTATGTAATAAGTCTTGACCTTCAGAACTGAGTAATCACTTGGGGACTCCTGCTTAGGGAAACTCAATAACCATACAAGCGCAATACCGTTGATATATGAGTTGTTTTTCTTTCACACTTTCCACACTCCATGTACCAAAATGACAGAATATCTTTATCCTGTCTTGGTAATTTGCAATTGCTTATTTTAACTTTGACACGTAATGGATGGGAGCTAGATCTGAACAAGGATTTCTCATTTGTAAGTCATGTTATAGGTGTTTGGGGGTATGGATGCTCTTAAAGATAAAAACATTTAATTTATTGGCAAACATGTAATGGCTCAGATGTGGGAAGTATGAATACTCATTTCTCTTTGGCTGCAATGACTCTATTGTCAGAAAACGTTCCTGTGAGAATTTAAAGCAGCAGAATGGAGGGAAATGATTGGTTGTATGCTTAGTAAGAAGGAAAAAAAAAGCAAACACGAAGAACAGTTGCTTGATTATATTGGATTCAATTCAAAAGGTAAACAAGTTTTGAGATAGTAATGTGTTATGAATCTGACAAGATTCTATTTATAAAATAGAATTTCCTAGTGATTTGTAAGAAAACTGAGATGTCTACATCTCCTTTACTAACCGTATTTCTGAAAACCAAGACCAGAAAAACACACTGAGAATTTGCTTATTCCAACATTTTCTAAATACATTTAATAAAATTGATCTTTATTTAATTTATGTTTCTTACAATCTTTTTTTTTTTAACTAGTTCTCATGGATCCCAAGATGAACTCAGGTTCATTGTGTAGCCAAGGATGATCTTGGGTCTCTGGTCCTCTGTCTCCCTCGTCCTGGGATTATAAGAGTCGGGGGTCAAACCGCGGTCTTCACGCTTGGGTGGCAAGCACTCTGCCAAATGCACTACAGCCCACCTCTTTCTCAGTCGATAAGGACACTTTTATTGTATATTTGCCCAAGTCCTAGTTTTTTCTTCTTGTATAAGGTTTTAATTTAAGTCTATTTTTTTTGTTTTAGTATTGAACTTCAGGAAATGTTTGTGTGTTATCTTTATAAGTGTAGTTTTTTTTATTATATTGATTTATTTAGATACATATTACATGTAAGCCTAAAATAAAAGGAAGCAAGAGCCTCATTTATCACCACCCAAATTCACATAAACTTTAGATTTTTCCTTTTGAGGTTTCCATGTTCTAATGGATTTGCCCTTAAAGATTCCCCCTTCTCACCTGACTAGCTACATATCAAAATTTAGCTATCACCAGAGCTACAAACAATCAGAGTCTCACTAAACAGGAGGGTGAAAAGTTTATTCTCAGTTCGGACCACAAGAGCAAGCCTCTGTCAGTCTCTCAATTCTTCTTCCTCCAAGGTATCTGGTGGTCCTTCTGAGGTTCACAGCATTGTATCAGCAGCTCTGAGCTGCCTTTCTACCTCAAAGGTAATTCCAGAAAGTTAGACAGTATTCTTAGGTAAAGTATATCAAACTTTTACTTATTGTGTTAACAAATCTGGCTCAAAAATGATGTAAGATACTGATACATTTATGATCCATAAAAAAATGCATAGGAGGAGTGAATGATAAATTATATGGGTTATTGGTTAATGCTAGAAAGAACTAAAACTACAGCCTCAGGATTATTTCTTCCATCATCCTAGAATCAGCTAAATATAATTTTAAATATGAACATATTTAAATATAATTTTACAGACATGTAAAATGCTAAAATTTTAAGCAGTGGTAAACAGTTGCAACCTGTGAGAATCAGGTAACTGTGGGGACGCTTCCTACACAAGTGTCAGAGGACTATGAAAATGCTGTAATCCTCTTCACATCTTACCTTCTTAATTATCAAAATGAATCTTAGCTGGGCATGGTGGTGGACACCTTTAATCCCAGCACTCAGGAGGTAGAGGCAGGTGGATCTCTGTGAGTTCAAGGACAGCCTGATCTACAGAGTGAGTTCCAGGACAGCCAGAGCTACACAGACGAACCCTGTCTCAGAAATGAAGCAAAACCCTCATCTTCAAGTGTTCTGTCCTGTGGTCACCACACCTTTCACTTCACTGACATCCTTTGCATTTATTTGGGGATTTACACTTCCCATCATCCCTTGTGCTTTGAACATTCAGCCCGTTCATCAGACAGACCTGCCACTAGACACTCTAAATCTGAACACTTCCTTAGAAGAATCTTTGCTGAGCACTCCAGTAGACAATCATCTGACACTGGATACATGCATAGAACTTTAAAGAGTAAACAACAAAAGAACAGGTATCAAAACCATACATAGCCAGTGATCTGAGCAGAAAGCTCACAAATAGGAAGCACAAGTTACTGTAAATATGAAAAAATGATCAATCTCTCCATTAGGAAAATGCAAATCAAAATTATATTGAAATTCCAACCCAAAGTCCAAATGACCACTATCAAAAATAGTAATAAAAATAATGAATGCTAAGAAGAACCTGGGGGAAAAAATCCCTTAATCATTATTGATTAAAATATAAATTAGTACAACTATTTTGGAAAAAGTGTGGAGGTTCCTCTCCAAACTGAAAGCAATACCTGTGCATATATCTAAACAAAAGGAAGTTAGAAAATTGACATAGTATCAGCCATCTTCTAAATATGTATCTTTATATCAATAGACTAATGAAAGTCTTAACTCTCATCAGAAAAAGCTTCATTTTGAAATGGATTGTAGTCAATACAAAGACATACAACTAGCCAAAGTGCAGAGAATAAAGTGTCTGTGGAATGTTCAATCAGAACTGGGGCGTTGATATTACAGATGCCTAAGGCTCAGGGGTCAGTGCCTAATAGGCAGCAGAAAGATTAGATGAACCAGAGGTTGGAGAAAACTGCTGCAAAGCAGTATCTTCTGGACATGACAAGATCATTCCACACACGAACTCATAACAGCTATGGTTGCCTGCATAAGACTTGTACAAGATCAAGCCAGTCAAAATGTCGATATGGATGGAAGAGGGTCTCATGGAGGCCCACCCTTAGCAGAGGATCTATTGGCATCCACAGATATGAAGCATCCAAAACATGCCTTCAGGAGAGGAAGAGTCAGTTTTCTTCAGCAATGTGATCTGTGGTAGATTGCCCATGCTCCCATGGATGGCCCTGCACTCATGTACATATTGCAGCACAGGTTGAATTTAGTGGTGGGGGAGTGAGATGGGGGTGGAAGGAACTTGAAGTTGAACTAGAGATGTCTGAACTGGGGGAAACTTCTAGAGGAGTTGTGGGCCATCTGTGATAGACATTACCAATATTTATTGTAAAAGTGTGAAATTCTCAAAGGATGAGTAAAAATAAATATTTTAAAAGAAATTAAGTTAAGATAAAAAAAAACGATAGCTCCATATCCATTTTTACTGTGACATTATTCACAAAATCCAAAACAGGGAATGAGTTTCTTTGCCCACCAATAGATGATTAAATCTAGGAACCAGAGTTTTACTTAGCAATAAAGGAAAATAAAATCATGTCATTTGTAGAAAATGGTGCAAGGAGTTTTGGAACTGTGGGTCAGAAGTTTATGTAAGATTAATTGGACAAAGAAAGTTAATATGATCATATATAGAAACAATCACTGAAAAATGATCTGAGTATAGAAAGCAAATGTAAAGATCCAGGGGGAAAACAGGGAAAGGGGAGGGTGAGAAAGCACATGAAAGAGGGCAGAAACAATCAAAGCACCATTTTTGCATATGTATAGAAATGTGTCAGTGAAACCCATTAATTCATGTAATTAATACAGGATAAATTCATACTCATACCATGAAGTCGTTATAGTATATTAAATCCTTAGCAATGGTCAATTTTGTATGTTTATATTTTTCTCTTCACTAAAATATGAGGCAGGAAAGACCACAAAATTATTTGTCACACCCACATGAAAGAGGGCAGAAACAATCAAAGCACCATATTTGCATATGTATAGAAATGTGACAGTGAAACCCATTAATTTATGTAATTAATACAGGATAAATTCATACTCATGCCATGAAGTTGTTATAGTATATCCTTAGCAATGGTCAAATCTGTATGTTTATATTTTTCTCTTCACTAAAATATGAGGCAGGAAAGACCATGAAATTATTTGTCACACCCACTGTCATATGCCCCTTGCTAGAAACAATGATGTACATAGGAAGTACATGATAATTACATCTTAAATAAATGAGTGTTTACAATCTTGTCATAATGTACTTTCTAAGAATTTTAGATTTTATTCAGATTTCATCTAAGTAAAAGTTGCCAAGCAATTCTTTTAAAGAAAACATCTGAGGATAAGGTTTACTGGCTATAGGGAAGTTTTGATGCCTGATACATTATAGCTCGTACATAAGGGCTGCTTCTCTGGTCACCATGATATAAACCTAAAATCCTGTTTTCCTTTCCAGTTATTTTTATTTCTTTATATGTGTGGATGTGTGCCTGTTTGTCTACATGTCCACCCTGTACCTATAGAGGCTAGAAGAGGGCATGGGAGCCCCTGGAACTGAAGTTACATTCTGAGTTGCTTGATGTGGGTGCTGGGTACCAAACCTGGGACCTCTGCAAAAGCAATAAGTGCTCTTAATTGCAGAACCACATCTCCAGACATCTTAAATCAATTTAAAAAATATATGGAAGGTCTAAGCACACTATTCCTAACTCCTGAGATAATTATAAGCAAGATATCATTAGCACCATCAGTAGCCCTTGTCAACTCTGAGGTGCCTGACCTCTGGAACCATTAGTAGAAGCCCTCATCCCACAGTGTGTCCCAAAACCTAACTCTTTTCAGCTTAATGACATGTATTCTGGTACTGATAGCTCACAAATAACATGGAGAGGAAGACTGCGGTACAGAGCTAAATCTTTAGCTGTCTGTTAGAATGTTTTTTAACTTTTTAAAAAAGATTTATTTATTATGTATATAGTGTTCTCCCTACATGTAGGCCTGCACACCAGAAGAGGGCGCCAGATCTCATTATAGATGATTGTGAGCCACGATGTGGTTGCTGGGAATTGAACTCAGGACCTCTGAGCCATCTCTCCAGCCCTAACACTTGCCAAGCTCCAGACTTAATGATCACTGGAGATGGGTGAGATTTTTATTGGTTGATTGATTGATTGTGTATTGGTGTTTTGCATGTGTAAGTGTACCAGGTCTCTTGGAACTGTAGTTACAGACAGTTATGAGCCACCATGTTGTGGTGGTATTGTGTTCCCCAAAATATTGTGCACCCTAATAAATTTATCTGGGGTCAGAGAACAGACAGCCACTAGACACAGAGGCTAGAAAATGGTGGCACTCATGCCTTTAATCCTAGCATTCCAGAGACAGAAATCCCTCTGGATCTCTGTGAGTTCAAGGCTACATTGGAAACAGCCAGGCATGGTGACACACGCCTTTATTCCCAAGAAGTGAGCCTTTAATCCCAGGGAGTGATGATAGAAGGCTGAAATATATATAAGGAGTGAAGACCAGAAACTAGAAGCATTTGGCTGGTTAAGCTTTCAGGCTTCTAGCAGCAGTTCAGCTGAGATTCATTGTGGATGAGGACTCGGAGGCTTCCAGTCTGGGGAAACAGGATCAGCTGAGGAACTGGCGAGGTGAGGTGGCTGTGGCCTTTTCTGTCTGTCTGATTGTCCAGCGTTCACCCAATACCTGGCTCAGGTTTGATTTTATTAATAAGAACTTTTAAGATTCATGCTACACCATGTGATAGCTGGGAATTGAACCCGGGTCCTCTAGAAGAACAGCCAGTGCTCTTAACCACTGAGCCATCTCTCCAGCCTCCATGTTAGGATATTTTTATTCTATTTCAAGATAGACCTTGAATGCAAAATGAGGGACCTGGAAAAACCTGCTTTGAGAGTTTGGCTGGCCATCACAAGGTACTATAGTGATCTGTCACCTATTCTGAGTGACCCATTGAAGGATAAAGAATTCTTCAGACTGGGTTGGAAGGCCTTGTAGAGTTTGCAAGAAAGACTTAGTAAGGAACTGTACTACCTATATGCTAACTGAAAATGAAAGAATGCTTAAGCTTGAAACTGCTTACATGAACTTGCTCAGGTTCTACTGTTATTTTGTCTCTTAGATGTCAAGGCTTAATTTGGAGATGCAAAGGCACTTTTCTAATACATTTTGGAAAACTACAATAAAGCCTTTTGCCAAGTTTCTCCTATCTTCTGCTCACATTTTGCTTTGCCCAGAGTTCAGATGGATAGATGAATGCAGAATTCTTGTCCAGGTTTATTGGAAAACTTGATGGTCTCTTTAGCTTTAACTAAGGGAACTGAAGTGAAATTTCAGTCAATGCCTATTGCAAACAGAAAGCAACAATGAAGGAACTGTGGGCTTGAGATTAGTGTAATTGGCTAATTAAATAACCAAACAAAGTATATAATCTTTATAAAGGTGTGCTAGAACTCAAAGGGTTGTTTGTTTCTTTTTCCCTTTCTTCCAGAGACTCATTTATAGCATCTGTGATATAACTCTCAGTTAACTGGCACATGAAGAATTAGAAAATGCAGCACACAACAGGCATGACTAAAGAAATGAAGCAATATTTGGGACCCTATGATGATAGAGGAAAGGGGTTATTTCATCTGACAGTTTACAGTCCCCCAAAGAGGGAAATGAGGGAAGGAACTCAAGGCAGGAACCTAGTGGCAGGAACTGAAGCAGAGACCACGGGGGAGTGCTGTTTACTGGCTTGCTTTCATGGTTTTCTCAGTCCACATTCTTAGGCAATCCCAGGGTCACCTGCCCAGGCATGGCGCTGGCTAGAGTTGCCTGGTCCCTCCAACACCAATAACCAAGAAGATGCTCCACAGGGTTGCTTTGCCTACAAACTAATTTGACAGAGCTTTTTCTTTAAATTGAAGTTCCCTCTTTCCAGAAGACTCTAGCTTGTATTGGTTTGATAAAAAAAATACCCAGCACACTGACTTTTCTAGTCTCCTATACTTGTGCAGGGGACACATAGTTCAGTTAAAGCAATGAAACATTGTAGAATTAGTGCTGTCTGAACCCTGACCCTATAGTGTCACCATCTATTTCTTGCATTGAAAATGGGCATTACTTCTGGTCTGCAAGAGGAATAGTCTCTTTTTTTTTAATTTTATTTTTATTTTTTCTTTTCTTTTGCTTTCTTTTTTATTTTTTCTATTTATTTATTTATTTATTTATTTATTTATTTATTTATTTATTTATTTAATGCAGAATGCCATTTATTGAAGGAGGGAGGAGGTCTTAAATGCAGGCTTACAGCACAATGGGAGAACTCTGGAGGGCAGAAGTTCGATACCAGTGTTTTACAATCTTGCATCTAAGCTGTTAACACCCATTACGCAGGATACACAGACAAGGATCTTTCCTTAAGCATTCAGGAGGGTGGAACCCGGCAGGGAATTAGCATAGGGAGGATATCAAGGTCAAGGTCAACAAGCAAAGCAACAGTTACCCAAAATGGGGGCCAGGGCCCTTAAGGTCCCCCTTTAACTAAAAAATGAGCTTCTGACTTAGGTTGCGTGGGATGTCAGCAGGTCTCCTTACCTGTTATGGAGATGCCTGCCCAGGTCACACAGGTGCTCTGTCTTAGGTTGGTGAGCGCCTCCCAGGAATTACCCATCTCTGAATACTCATTATCATACAGGCTTAATCGTGTGTGAGCTGCAAAGTTAACTGCTGCCAAAGATCTCAAAGTGGCGCTGGGCTTGCAGTCTGTGTGTTCAACACAGAAAAGACCAACAGAAGTCCTAACTCACCCATAGCCAGTAGGCTAAAGGCAACTCAGCCATTCCCTTCCTTAATGAGCCTTACTGCAAATTGGAGTCCTTGTAAGATGGTATCCCAAAAGCAAATGGAACTTGAGTTTATAAATTTATAATTTTTCAAAGCCAATCGAAATGTATATAACTATTGAATTAAATTTATCATGCCCAATAGAATGAAAGATTAACTAACTGTGGTAGCTACTTTTGCTGCCAGGGTCACCACTGTGCTAGCTGTAGTAAACAATTATGAAATGGTAATCCCAGAAACAGTAGCAGCGGTGGCCGCCACTGCTATAACAGCAACAACAGCAGCAGCAATGTCAAATTCTCTTCTGGAGCGTGTGGGCATCCACTGGCATGGATACAACTCCAGGAACATGAACCGCAAAGGCCCATTTTTCTTGATCCCAGCACGACTTAAGCTGGCAGCTCTGCAAAAGAACAGCTAAGAACCATAAAGAAAAAACAGGCAGTTCATAAGGAGCATAACTAATGGTCTTATAATGGCTACATTAAGGCTCATAAATTTTAAGGTATCTTCAAAGGGGGGCTAAATGAATTTCAGGAGGCCAATAAATGTTGCACAGAGCCACTCCTGAAAAGTAGGTACTACACCAGCTTGAAGAGGATTGTGAAAATGAAAAGGCTTAGCTGGCATGCTACTGTTAAATGGATGTCAGTGACCTTCAGGGTTATCCTTAATCTCCAAGGTGTCTGGGTGACACATTCTCATATATACTTGAAAAAGCAGTTACCATACATTGCCTTCTGGAGAATCCAACCGCATGGCTACAGTTCCTAGGCTTACTTTAATGCTTGCCAAAGCTGGCCATATTGGGCTCTCAATCCCCATTGGCATCAGAAGGGGAGAGCTTTTCATGAAGGCCCAATAGGTCTCTGCCATGTTGGGCTTCAGCAGCAGCCACAGGGTGCACACAGCGCTCAGGAATCCAAAGAGGAACCTCATTGTCCCGAGAAAAGATATAAAGCGAACCCCGGGCCCATACCAACACCAGATCGGGTCTCCTCCAAGTGCCAGCAGAAAGATCCTTCCATTGCTCCAAAGGGTGATTTGCAACAGGAGCCCTCCAGAGCTTATCTGCAGCAGATACTCCAGCAGAATCCACCGATAAAAAATTTAAAATATGTAAAACAAGGGAAAGAATAGAATGTGGAGAGGAATGATGAGTCCCTAGTTCACCCTTTTTTTACTTTAGTAAAATATGTCTGTTTGTTTTTTAATAGTTCAAATTTTTTCTTTTTTCTTCTTTTAAATTAATTAATTTATTTTTCTATTATCAGCTTGATACAGTATAAATTCTTATCTTAATAGTGAAATATTTCATTGAGACTTGCTCAGTAATTGAGTAAAAGCAAAACTTATTATAAGCCACAGTCGTCCTAGGGTCCCCCATGCTATATATATAGCCTCCATGGTTCTGTGGGTTGTAGTCTGATTGTTCAGGAATAGTCTTTCACCTGTTCGATAAATAGCACAATACAAGATTCTTAGTCTCTCACAAACTTTCTGAGCATTCAAATCAATGACAGCAACCACCCTCCTCTAAACTGCTGACTATGTGAGGTAAAGAAAACCCCATTTGCTTTATTAGCAGTGATAAGAATCATCTTTATTGTAGCCAAACATACTTCAAATTGACAACTACATAAAAAGATAAAATGCCTGTGTTCTTGTTTGCTGGTCCCCTAAAGGCACATTTACTTTGTTCTATATAGTCTAAGGCACCGTCTGCTTTAAAACTGGCCATCACTGCTTGGTTAACAAACAAGAAATTGTATATTAAATGTATGTCTTTATAAGGCTGAGCTCTATTTCAGCAATGTTATTAAGTGTAAAGGGTGAGAATGTCATATTGCTTAAAACAACAATGAACAACCAACCGTATATTTAATACAATATGTGATACTCAAATGTACAAATGAATAATACCAATTGCCAGCAGGATTAAGACAATGGGAATTTACATTCATTCATTTTATTCATCCCATGGATTATTAAATTTGGTCTCTTGTTTGTATCCACTCCCATGCTTGAATATTTTTCTTTATGGATCTTTAAATACAGTATTTCTTTGACCTTTTCCAATGTTTTTGCTATTCTTTTCTCTACTTGAGTCTTTTGATAATGTTTTCCATAGATTTTTTTTTTTGAGACAGAGTTTCTCTGTGTAGTTCTGGTGCCTGTCCTGGATCTTGCTCTGTAGACCAGGCTGGCTCGAACTCACAGAGATCTGCCTGGCTCTGCCTCTCGAGTGCTGGGATTAAAGGTGTGTGCCACTGCCATCTGGCTCCATAGGTATTTTTATTCATTGAATTTTTAATTTTGAACATTTTCATTTTTCTTTCAAAATCCAGTTTCCTTTCTTTTTCATCCATATTGCTGACTTAAAATTTTTTATTTTGCTGAGTTTTTCTTAGCTGTTATTTACTTTCCTTTTTATATCCTGGGTTGAATTCATCTATTTGTATCTTACTTGTTTTATTGACCATTGCTACTAGCCAATTTTAAAAATCTTTATCTGGCATTTCTCTTTCTTTACAATAGTGTGTGTGTTCTTGTATCAACTCTTCTCCTTAACCAGACTACACAGGCATAACTTGAGTTACTATCCTTCCCAGACCTCAATCTTTGTGCTTAAAAAAAAAAAAATCTAAAAATATTCAGAAGTATGATTATTTAAAAATGCATTGTGCAGGGCATGGGAAGTAGTTCTTGAAATCTGGGCAATACAGTGTTGGAGTTACAGTTGATTCTATTAATTTGCCAAAGAGTAGTTGATTCTGAAGTTGGTAAATGGTCATCAGTCACCGCTTCAGTAAGGCACACACTCTCTGGAATCTGCTTTTGTATTTTCTTCCAACCTGTCAAGTCAACAATCCCAAGAGCAGGATTAATTTACTCTGTGCTCAGGGAGCCAGAATTAGAAACATGATCAATGTGGCAGCAGTGAAGTAAAAAATTCGACTTTTCGTCACCATACCAGACAGCTCTCTTGACTTGTGAGAAAATATATCCCCAAGAACAAAAAAAGAAAAAAGGAGCTTTTCTACTTCATAGAATCTGAAGACTTGAAAGGAGAAGATAAAATAAAGCTTTAAAATTGTTTAATAAAAAATTAAACAGTTAGAAGTAGTTCAATAGGTAAACTAGTTCAAATTCAATTTTTTTTGTAGTAAAACTTCAAAAATAAGCAAGAGTGACAAACAGGGGTGTGGGATTTAAATATTATAACCACACATAGAGAATCCATTTAGTAAGACAATATATAGTCAACAGCTTTCCCCCTACATCTTTCCTTCCTTTACAATTTATTTTTTAAGTGTGTGTGTGTGTGTGTGTGTGTGTGTGTATACATGTACTTATATGTGGGTTTTCTCAGGGAGGTCTGAAGATACTGTGAACTACCTGGGAGCTGGAGTTATAGGCTGTGATAGTTTAAGGCACTCAGCATATGTGCTGTGAGATCTGAACTGAACTCCAGTCCTCTGCAAGTCCAGCATCCACTTTGAATCACTGAACCATCTTTTTAGCCCACCCTTTTATGGCTCCATTCCAAAGTAAACTGGTTTAAGGTCTCTCGTACTATAGCTTACATAGCTGTTTTCAAAAGATGAAGGAAAATGATTAATATTAAAAATAAACTTTCTTATTTTGAAACTATCCTTTTAGTATGAACATTACTACTAAGCCAGAGAAGACCTAGGTACTTCTTTATGTGTTTACTTTCAACGAAGTGTCTGGCATTTGCATGTGTACACACACACACACACACACACACACACACACACACACACACACACACACATTTGTGTATACAGGCACTGTACTGGAAGCACATTCCTTGCATCTTGCTCATGTGTGTCAATAGCCTGTTGCCAACACTTACATAGAAAGTTAGCTTGAGAACCCAGGAAAAATTGGAACCATAGTACAGACTTTTATGATGCAACTATACAAGGAAAGTAGGAACATTTAGGAGAATAATATGCCATGAAGACAAGCATTTCTCAGTCTGGATTTAAGGACTTATCTACAGAGAATCTCTGGGGTAACATCATGGACAGAATAACTGCCCTTGGGTCTTAGGAACACAATAGTTCACTGTCTCCTGACTTATGCACAGAATAGTACCACGAGTAAGAAATCAAGAACCCGCTTCAAGCTCCACCTTTGTCTCAGATGCAATGTGAACCTTGAGGTTTCCTAATGCTCTCATGACAGTTCTTCCATTTTTAGATAAGGATGTCTGTCTAGATGCTATGTATATCTCCAAGGTGCTAGTTAATGCTTACTATCTGGTTGGATTTCTCATACAGCATCCCAGAAAACTTATGCATTAAGGAAATGACTGGAGAGACTATTCTGTCAAAATCAATTAGATCTGGTGTAGTATGCTGCCGTTCTCAGGCCAGTTCTGTTTTCATGTTGTGAATACAAAGTTTACTGCATATCTATCAAACTGCCTATCCTTCCCTACAATTGTTTTCTTTTCCCCTTCCCTGTTGTCCCTACTACCAGGAAATGGAGATGAAGCAAATCCAGATACCTGTAGTTGTTAGTCCAGATCACAGGGCTCAAGGATTCCCAGACAGTGGGCACTAGTATATCCTACTTATAGTGCAGTGGACTCCTGCTTCCTAGTCGTTTTTGACACGTCATCCTCAGGAGACCCTCGGAAGTCTGTTATTCTCTGGACTCATTTGACTTACCGGGGATATTTAATATTCTGCATTGCACCTTCTAAAAACCGTTTTTATGACTAAATTACACCTTTGGTTCTATGATACTTGAGCTTGGGGAGAAGATTCAAGTGGATCAGGTAAACAGGGGACATGTTTCCCCTTTAGCCTCTCTTCTGTGGATCCGCCAGGATGGCTGCAGTATGTCCTCCCTCACAGCGTTAGGACTTTCTGAGGGATGCAAGCAGGCCGTCAGATGCTGGCCTTTTCTGTCTGTTGTCTGTCAGCTCTGTCACTGGAATAATATGCAAAAGCAGGAATAGTCTTTTTTTTTTTTCCTTTTTATGCAAGAAGCTGGTACTCAAAAAAGGACAGAGAAGACTCCTGCACACTAGCCATTCTATGGAATTTTTGGTGACAGTGTGTTGAATAGGATCCTGGGGATAAATTATGGGAAGCTCATGACCACTGAGTTCTCAAGTGGCAAATTAGCTGGGGAATTTTCTCAGTCATGAGCTGCTTGACTGGTTGTCAGAGACTGCAAACTGTTTTGGATTGATTCTCAGTGACAATCTTGTTAAACTGTAATGCAGCCTATCATTAAGGTCTTTATTCTTGTATGAAATGTCCACATAAAGCCCACACCAAAGAAATTGCATTATAGAATGAAACAGCAATATTTCAGCAGTCAACTTAATGACCACGTCTATGTGCTATATGTGGAATTACTTTCAAAATAAGAAAAAAAATCTAATCAAACAAAATAGATCCTTCACTTATGATAAAAACAAAGATGAAACATCAAAGGATAAAATCCTTAAGATATCAAAACTTAGTGGTTCACCTCTATCTTCTCATTGGTGATAAAAAGAAAAGAGCTTCTGTTGTTTTGAATTCTCTGAGGTGATGCCGCCATTACTGTGTGCATGATCACTGAATAGTCATTCACTCTCCCTCATCCCACTCCTGTGCCTTTCCTCATGGAAGAGAAGTCAAGTAATGTAAGTACAGTTAACTTTTAATGTCTGCTAATTAAAAACAAATGGAATTTAACTCTCAGTGGAAAATACTCAGAAACACATCTTGCATCTGTACTGGCCATGTAGAATTTTTTTCTAATCATTATTCCTGGAATGTTCCATCTGCAACTACTAATAAAGCATTTACATTGTAGTAGACCTTGTAAGTAATTTCAGAGATGCTGTAAGATACAGAGAATGGCAGGTGTAGGTTGTGGGCAAGTACTTCACCATCTCATCTTAGAAACTTGAGAGGAAATCTGTGGTGGTCCTAGAATCACTCCCCTAAGGAAAGAGCTGACAGATGTGTGCCTTTCTTATATAGATATGGGTGGCTCTTAATATGTTGTCTTAAAAGAAACAATTCCATTCAAAGAAACAGTTTGGTTCTTCTGCGCTCTGTAGGCTACTCTGTAGAAGTTCGTGCTGGGGAAGCTGATTCAGCCCCTGGTTGCTAAACTGCCCATACTTGAACTCTCATCTATTTTTTCTCATTCTCTCTTATAAGCTACATTTAATTCTCTAGCCTTCATCATTCCTTTGCCTCAACCCAGCTACTGGTCCTCTACTTTTGCTGTGTTCTTTCAAAAGTACATGAACACAGGCCCTCCAGAGGCAGGCAGTCAAAATTCTTTTGCTTTTCATTGTCTTTTTGTTTTTCTTTTATTTGAATATTTGTTGTGTGTGTGTGTGTGTGTGTGTGTGTGTGTGTGTGTGTGTCTGTGTTTATGTGCATTTGTGATTTCGGATGCCCACAGAATCCAAAAGAGGATATCAGATCTCCTGGGGCTGGATGTGATTGTGAGTGACCCAATACGAGCCCTGGGAATGGAACTCAGTTCTCTGAGAGAGCAGTATACACTCTTAACTTTTGAGTCATTTCTCCAGCCCTCACTCCCATGTCTTATTGGAAAGGGATCCCTGTTGGGTTCCTACTATAAGGCTACTCTAATTTTAAGTCTTGGACATTATCTGCTATTTCTTTTTTTCAGTTCCAATTTAAAGATTGAACACTTGAGTCAGAAATACTAGGAAACTTTTCAAAGACAAGCAACCAGGAAGTTGCGATATCAATGACTATTCTTTTAAATTCATAAATTGATATATCACCTTTCTCTGTGGACTAGTAATACATTGATATTGAGCATTCTCTATGTTCTCATTCTGGTATTGAGTACTTCCCTTGCATTATTTTTCATAATTCTAATAGCAACTGCTGGCAGTAAGAATTCAAGCTTCACTGAAGAGCACTGGTGACTTTCTCATGTCCACACAGGTAAGAAGAGGAAACATTGTAAATCATAGATAGTCTAAAGTCGTGTGCTGTGCTTTCCAGGGTGAATTTCACAGAAAGCATATACCATACACATGTTCAGTTGTGTGATATTTTGATTTCATTTTGACAATAAAGTTTGCTTTGAGTTGAAGGGTAGAGCTAGCCACTAGCTGACCAAAATTAACCATAGAGGTTTGGAGGACTATGAGCAGATAGGAGACAGGAAGAAGTAAGGTGGGGCTGAGAGAGGATCTCAACCCTTTTAGATGGAGGACAGAAGAGAGATAGGAGGTCACTGGTGGCTTCTCACAGCTTCTCTGATCATTCGGGTTCTTACCCCAACATATGACTCTCAATGTTTTACTGATAAAGAGTAATTAGATAAATGCTTCATTCAGTACTGATGGTTATAATCAGAAATCAAGGGCGAATGATAAAAGCAAATTTATAAAATGTGACTTTTGAAATAAAATTGTTCTTTCTGTTTTAGTTTTAAAAAGAAAATGTACTGAGCATAGCATTTCTTACTATCTGCCTCTTGACTGGGAATACAGTATGAGTAGCTAGTGTCTTGGGTTCTTGCTGCCATGACTTCCCTGCCGTGATGGGCTGCAACACAGAACTATGAACCAAAATACACCCTTTGCCCCTTAAATTGCTTTTGTCGTAGCAGCAAGGGAATTAACTAATAGAGGTGCCATAGAGGTATATCTAAAATCTTTGTTTGTTTGTAACTTTATCTAGGTCTACCTTGCTAGAATATATTTAAAAAAAGAACAAGATAGAGGCTTTGTGGCTGCTATCGACTTTTGGATACAGAATGTACATTATATTATTTAACTTAGTCTTTTGCCAGTCCGTCTTTCCCTATCTAAAAATCTGTCCAGATGTTCCATCAGCATTTGAATAACCTCAGATGCTTGCCTGATGCTTCCAGTAGACTCTGCTGTCCTGTGACATTGAGGAAGCATTTGGGCATTTTTAAATCATCAATTTTGAGCCATTGGGTGTAACTGTGAGCAATACAGTAATAACACATGCCTTGAGAAAGCTAAATCTTATTGATTTCTTCTACATGAAAATGTATTAGACAAAGTAATAGAAAAATACAGCACTACATTCTAAAACTTCAGAACTCAAGCATGTATTGAGCATATCATCTGTGGATTTCTTTGAAAAGCAATTTACTTTACAAATAGAATTAAAATCTGAACTGCCAAATACACTTCTTCATGCCCCAAATGCTTGTTGTTATTCTGGATTTTGCACCCAAAGTTATTTTTTAAATGTGGCAGCTGAATAGTTTAAATATTTCTGGTCAAACTGGGCTGGTGTGAAATTATGAATGGACTTAAAACGTGGCTCGTTTGTTTTGTGTATGCTCTTAGTGTAAAACTAAATACAATATTTGGAATCTTGTCAGAACATGGATGCTAGATTTTTAGTTTTGTTCCTGTTGGTTCAAAATAGGCTCCCACTCTATATCCCAGGAAGGTCTGGAATTTATTTGGTAGCTCAGGCTGGCCTTGAACATACGGTTTTCCACCTGCTTCTGCCTCTCAAATGATGGAATTATAGGAATATGATAACTTTCCCTGGCTACAACATGTAAATTGAAGAAGTTTCAGACAGAACTATACAAGGCCCAACCCAGATCATTGCATGTCTTTTCAGTGTTACTCAGTTCATTCATGCGCAAGTCATTCTTATAGTTCATATGAAATAGATATACATACATACACACACATGTCACTGGGTCTCACTGATGGTGGTTCTTCTAGAATCCATGTAGATGAATTAAGTCCTGGTGCTCTTAGGTACCAGCTTTCTCAACCTTGGGAGGTCACTGGACCTCTCTTATCTTGTTTCTTATAATCATAAAGAGTAAATAGTTAACTTAATTCCAAAAGAGTAACAAACGCCTCTATCACTGACTAGAGACAGAATACCTATTTTACCTAACCAGGGACTTGCAGTATCAGTAAGAATCATTACAGAAGGACCTGGTTATTTGGGGATAATTTGTCTCCTGTTTTGTTTTGCAATCGGCTTTACTTGCTGCTGCACTATTACATTTCTGAAAAGTTATTATCCTAAGAGGGAACCTCAAAAACTAATTCCTTATTATAAGTAAACTGTTATATCCCAGCCTGTTTAGAGATTGCCCAATAGAGTTCTCAGATCAAAGTAGTGCCCTGTGTTTTTGAAAGACACATCTGATAAACTATGTCTTACAGAAGCATAGTGGACTAGGCACTGGCCTATGCCACCCTGTGTACTATAATGTGAGTAAAAATAAAACAATTCTGGACTGCTACTGGGCTAGCTGGGGAAAAGTAACCCAATTTCTATTACTTAGTTTGTCACTAATTTATTATTTTAATGACATTAGTCCTTACCCTGCCCTTGTGGATGGCTCACACTTTATACCCAGATATCCAACTACGCTCCCATTTCTAAGCTGCCCTGAGTCTGTTGTTTTGCCCCAACATTCCCTAATCCTGCCTAAACCCTAAACATCCTGAAGGCAGAGCTGGGATACTTTCATAAAGCTTGTTACAAGTGCTTGTTAACCTAAGGCACTAGACTTAACTTGCCGTGACCATGGTGTATTTATAATTCCTCTGGCACAAGGCATCTTATGGAGGTGCCTTCCTTTAAATAAACCCCAGAGTTGTGCTACTTCAAACACTGCCATTGAAATCAACAGATGTAGATATCAAAGAAGGTTAAAGCGAAGCTGAACAAATTAGACAAAAAAATATATATATACATATTGTTGAAAGCCAAGTTTTGTCTTACACTGAGACTGATACTGAAAAGCAACCTTTTAGTTAAAATATTTTAAAATTAGATTTTCCTAGTTATTTTACCTGGAATTATCTATCTCTCTAAAGAGTGTTAGAGACTGAACAAGAGATACTTGTCATTCAGGCACTGGAGTTAAGAGTCTGGAAAGCTAGGAGTTTTGTACTAAAGTCTAGACCAGCCTTTCAAAAACATCATCTTTTCTGTGTCAGAGCTTGTGTATTTTCATTCTGTTCTTGGGTTCTTGTGTGGTACTCTGTTTGAAGTAATGGACTCAAGAGTTCTCTCTATGGGCCATTGGAAGCTTTGCAGTTGATAGAGTTCATTAAGATCAATCTGTACTTTCTAACACTCTGTAAAATTCATGTATTTACACCTATATCATTCATCAAAGCAAATCCATACACCACTTGGATAGTTTTATAAAGCTATTAGGCAGACAGACAGGACAAGGCAAGAATTCAGTACTCTTCAGGTTTTTATGTCTGTGAGCCCTCAAAAATATTTAGAAACATGAGCTGAATAAGAATGGCGCCCTTATACATGCTAGTATGGATAGGGGAAGGCTCACAAGGTCTCAACCCTAGATAAAGAACTACTACTGACAACTAAGAAATGTAGAAAGTGGGAAAAACAGTCTTTCCTAGGGATGAGTACACTAACTAGTTATCCAATACCAAATGTTCAGCCTTGAAAATATTCATATATATATATATATATATATATATATATATATATTATACACACATGTTACATTGTACATATGGACCAAGTTTTATTTATATATTTAGGAATATATACACATGCACGCATGTGACAGCAATTAATGAGAAAAGAAGTCATGAATTTGAAATAGAGCAAGGAGGCATACATAGGAGGATTCAAAGAGGGGGAGATGAAATAATTATATTATAACCTCAAGAAATAAAGAAATTATTAAAAATAAAAAGAAGTCAGGCTGTGTGTATTCTGGCTGATACAGCTTACACTGTGAAATCTGTCTTTTCCTACCAAGATACCATACTTCCACTAGTGCAGTGTAGAACATCAACTTTTATAGGAATCTCCACACTTATCCCATTTATAATCAGTGAAGAAAATGTTCTGTGATATGGGTTCAGATGCCTTATCATAGGCACACTTTCAAAAGCTATCACTTGTTGAATTTTAATACAGTATCTGTGAAGTATCAAGTATGTATATTTATAGATGTCTGAAGGGGTAATTAGAATGTGACTTCCTTTTGCAACTGCATGTGTGGGAGGTGAGGTTTCCTTGACCTACTTAAATCAAACTAGCATGTTAAAACAGAATGCCAAAGCATCCTTGAATACCCAGATGTCTTGTATTAAGTCAGACTGTGTGTGTGTGTGTGTGTGTGTGTGTGTGTGTGTGTGTGTGTGTGTATACAGAAGAAATCCTCAGGCTTTTTTCTTTTACAGATTTCAGAATTAGTTGTATGGGATTCTGTGCACATTCCTCTCTTTATAGCATCAGGCATGTCTTTGAACTTCTCATCTTGTTGAGCACAGGACTTGGCTCCAACATTACATTCCCTGGTGAACTTCAGATCCCCAAACTATGAATTTTGTATTTCTTTCTGTCCTGTTTGCTCCTTTTTATTATAGATCTATACAAGAGTGGTCACTAATAACCATGTGACATAGTCAATACTAGGTTGTCTTGAAATCTCCTCTTCCAAGAATGTTAGCTCAAAATGCTTTCATTTAGCCTCAGACAGATTCCTAGGACAAGGGCAAAAAGCAGCTACATTCTTTGCCAAAATATTACAAGAATGGTCTCTAAGCCACTTTCTAATGTTCTTCCCCTCTGAAGCCTCTTGAGCTGGACCTCCACAGGCCACATTGCTCTTAGGACTATTGCCTTCCAAGTTCCTGTTAGGATGGCCCATTAAGACCAATTTAAGGCTGTGGTGCTCACGCTTAATCCCAGCACTCGAGAGGCAGAGCCAGGAGGATCTCTACAAGTTTGAGGCCAGCCTGGTCTACAGATTGAGTTCCAGGACAGGCACCAAAACTACACAGAGAAACCCTGTCTTAAAAAAAAAAAGAAGAAGAAAAAAGACCAATTTAAAGTATTCAGCTGCCTTCCTAATCCAAAGTCCTCTAACTCTGATTCCACCAACAAGTAGCATAGTCAGGGCAGTCACAGCAATACAGCACACTCTGGTACCAATTTCTGCCTCAGCTTACTCTTCTATTGTTGTGAAAAGATACCATGTCCAAAGCAGCTTATAAACTAAAGCATTTCACTGGGGGCTTGCATACAGTTTCAGAAGGTTACCCTATGATCATCATGGTGAAGAGCATGGCTGTAGACAAGCAAAAGCATGATGCCATAGCTGTAGCTAAGAGCTTACATCCTGATCCACAGGCAGGAGGAAGAGAAAGAGTGAAATTGGGACTGGTGTGGGATTTTTAAGCCTCAAAGCCCACCCCCAGTGACACACTTCCTCCAACAAGGCCACACCTCTTAATCCTTCCTAAACAGTTCATTAACTGGGAACCAAGCATTCAAATATATGAGCCTATGGGCTCATTCTTATTCAGGCTGAGACATTGAGTTGATGAATTTTTTAATTGCTTACTTTGATGTATTATATAGTAACTGTAAATCAAGAAATACAATCTAATTAAAAGTCCTTTGAAGTTGTTGGTGAATTTTAAAAGTTTGAGGAGATCTGAACATTTGAAAACACCATTCTGACATAGCAGTGCTCAACTACAGAGTCACGTTAGAGTTAGCTGTGACCTTCAGATACATTGCATACTTGAGACATTTTTTATTAATTACCTGGTGGTGGCTTCATAAGGCATATTAAAACTTTTTTTTTTTGATGAACCCACTATGTCGACAAGGCTTAAAGTCAATGCCAGGGCCTGTCTACACAATACCTTAGCCACAGATAACCTACCTACCTGTTGCTGTACCTTGAGGACTCATGCTGTAGAAAAAATACCTGCTTTAAGCATTTTTATAAATCATTCTGATTTCTTCTTGTTTGTACCTTTTCATCTGCCTATGGGTACATTCATTCAGTAACTGCCTTGGCATGGGCTCTCTCCTTGTTTGGATATTTACTGGTTAAAATATGACTAAGAAGATACTCATGGCTGGAAACTAACTGGGTTGTGCTAAGATATCTTCATAGGAGGAATTTTGATTTAAACGAAGACTGGGAGCATTTCCTTGCAGGGAAACATGACCAGGTTTGGTGCATTGGTGGAGTATGACTGTATTTGGAGATGGTGCCACACTAGTCAGGGTTCTTTAGAGGAATAGAACTGATAGAATGAATATATACAACTATATCTATATATGTGTACACACACACACACACACACACACACACACACACACACACACACACACGATTTATTAGAGCAGCTTGCAGGCTGTTTTCCAGCCCGTCCAACAATGAATGTCTATTAACAGAAAGTTCCAGAGTCCAGTAGTTGTTCAGTCCATGAGGCTGGATGTCTCAGGTGGTCTTCAGTATATATTGGAATCCCAAAGAAGTAGTCTCTAATATCAGTGCAAGGTTCTATTTACCAGCAAAAGAGACAAGCAGTCGAAGAGTAAATGTTTCCTTCTTCCATGTCCTTTATATAGGCTGCCACCAAAAGGCATGGCCTGGATGTGAGGCGGATCTTCCTACCTCAAAAGATCTGGATTTAAGATGAGTCCTTCCCACTATAAATGATTTGGTCAAGAAAATCCCTCACAGGTGTCACCAGCCACTTGGGTTTTAGCAAAGTGGACAAGCCAGAATAACCATCATGGTACTTGCTCATCACAAAGTTTTGCCAAACTAAGTGGTTATATGAATTAGCAGTTCAGTGACTTCATTTCTTCTGAAACATCCTTTGAATTTGCTACCTTATGCTCACTCAGAACATCTGCCATATTGTGTCACATGTCTTAAGGTACTAATCAGAGAGCAATGGGGATACTAGAGACTATTGCTGCAAACACAGGCCTTGTTTAGTTTTGTTTATTTATTTTTTTAATGGACAATACACTTCTCTTCTAATCCTCAAAAGTCCAGGAGAAGGTTGATGCGGGAAGAGTACTTCCTGTAGCTCAGTCCTTTGTGCTGTCTTGTAATGGCCACCAAGTGTCACTCTTGCTCTTTCTTCCACTTCTAAAAACATGTTAATAGACAAAAGGACCCTTGGTCTTAATCCCACTCTTTCTGGTTCCAATTATTATTGCATCTTAACTGGATTTCATGTCTTGCATTACTTTAGCAGCTCAGAGCTGCTAGTTTGGGTCCTGCTGTTTGAGTCAATGACATAAAGATGAAAGAGCAGGTTATGATGGATGTGGGCCTTTGTGCCTTGTCATCTGGGCAAGCTGGGTCACCTAGCTCATTTCTCACCTTGCAGAAATCCCTCTGACATCCCTCTTTGCAGGTGACCATTTAGACTCAATCCCTTGTAGATTCCTGTTGATAGTAACAAAATGCTGGTTATTTACAGCAGTGGAACTGTGTAATTTCAAAGAGGCGAAGCAGTTGGGAACTCAATTTTCTCATTTCTAAGGCAAATTTCTGAAGCAAAATATAGAGTACACTATTGCAGGATAAATGCATTGTAATAAGGAAACACACTTTGTCAGATCACGGTGACAAGACCCAGAAATGGGCAACATTTTCATTCTTTTAAGTTTTATCCTCTAGATTATTGAGGTGGGATCAGTAAAGCTGTGTGTAATAAGAAAGAGTTGATGTTATTGTAAACGACTACCTAGAATTCATTTGAGCTTAGGTAAGAAGGCACTTTTAAAATATACATCTTTAATTAAAATAGAGCTATGTCACTGTCCCTCTTCCCCTTCCTCCCTCTAGACCCTCTCAGGTACCTTCTCTTCAATTTTTCTCATACCCCCACTCTCATATCTATAGTTTCTTTTCTTTGATTATTATCGTCATCTATATATGCTTAAATGTATTCATGTGTATGCACAAATATGTAAGTACAGGCTGCTGAGTCCATTTTTGTTGTAGATAAAATCTTACATCAAATTTTCTAGAATGTGCCTTTCCAATCTCACAGTCAATAGATATTCTGAGTGTTCAGTCATGACAGAGTCACATGGTTTCCCACAGCTCTTCTTGGACCCTCTCCAATTTATAAAGAAGAGACCAAAGACCTGGTATTGGGTCTGATCTCTCCAAGCTTCACCTCTTCTCCTCAACACATACCCGAGACACCGTGACTGTTCCTAGGGCACTTAAAGGATGAAAGCCAAGCACGGACCTGTTCCTGGCATATTCACTTATTAGCCAGGGAAACTGTCACAACACTATCATCTCACTGGGTGTACTGCAGAGAATTGTCAGGGATGAAAGCCGAACACAGGATGGTGTATCTACTTGTCCAGTCAAAGAGAGATGAAGATCTAAGGTCCCAGGCTGCACTGACTCATAGGCAGAGGCTAACACATTCTCCTTTGCTCAGGTTAGGAAGGAACAAGAGTTTTCTGGGCAAAGACATGTGGATGTTTCTCTGAGAATGGACATAGAACATGAAGACATTTCTGTCCCCTATAAGTGTGTGCCAAGAGGCATCCACATGGGAGGGGTGCTTACTGACAGGACTTCAAGGAAGTAGAGGAACTTATTTCTGGATCCAGTCCCTTTCCCCTACTGCCCTAAAACTTAAGGTATCAGAGCACACAGTGGCTACAGCAGTGGGTGGGGGAGGCTATGTGTAGGCTCAACAGCATAGTCTTCTCTTCACTTTTTTGACCTTCCTTCCTTCCTCCCTCCCTCCCTCCCTGCCTCCCTCTATCTCTCTCCCTTCCTTCCTTCCTTCCTTCCTTCCTTCCTTCCTTCCTTCCTTCCTTCCTTCCTTCTTTCTTTCTTTCTTTCTTTCTTTCTTTCTTTCTTTCTTTCTTTCTTTCTTTCTTTCTTTCTTTCTTTTGAGTGCCTGTGTGTGTGATATATACATGCACACTGTGCATGCCACAGTGTAAATGTAGAGGTCAGAGGACAACTAGAGCAAATTTGTTCTCCCCTTCCACCATGGGGGTCACATGGATCTAACTCAGGTCTTCCACTTGGCTGAAGTACTATGTTACCTGATAAAACTCTCTGTCTCTGTCCCTCTCTCATTTAATTAGTGCCTATCTCTTTTTCTAGGTTGATGTGGCTTCTGTAGTATAGAATGCATGTGTTAGGGCATGAACTTTTTGCAGAGGCCACTACCAGGTCTGTGTGTGGTACTATTACAGAGAGCCAAGCTGGTACCTAGTCACAGGTTAATTAGATTTTACTACTCCCATAGTGCACAGTTTATAGGGAACATACATGATTCATAAGGGACTTTCCTTCCTTGCCTACCATGTTTCCAATGGCACTCCCTTGTGGGAACAAACTGAATTCCCTCTTTATTCATTGCCATATTCTATCTTAGTCTGTGGTGCTATAACAAAATACTTGGGACTGAGAAATTAAATACAAAAAAATTAATTTACTTCTTACAGTTGTAGAGGCTGCAGAGTCCAAATTAGGGTGCCAGCAAGATTGGTTATCTGGTGAAGGGTTCTTCTTCTTCTTCTTCTTCTTCTTCTTCTTCTTCTTCTTCTTCTTCTTCTTCTTCTTCTTCTTTTGTTTGTTTTTTTGTTTTTTTCAAGACAGGGTTTCTCTGTGTAGCTTTGGAGCCTGTCCTGGAACTGACTCCGTAGCTTAGGCTGGCCTCGAACTCACAGAGATTCGCCTGCCTCTGCCTCCCGAGTGCTGGGATTAAAGGCATGTGCCACCACCGCCCGGCCTGGTGAAGGCTTCTAAGGTGGTACCTGGAGTCCTGTATCCTCACATAGTAGAAGACCATACAAGGAGGAAACCAGGAGTGCTATGGGAAGCCTCTTTTCTAAGTTGTTACCCCAGTGCAGTCCCTCTTGACCTAATGACCCCTGAAGGCCTCACTTTCCAATCCTGACGCACTGGGAATTAAATTTCTACATGAATTTTGATGAGGGCACGGACATTCACACCATAGTACTGTCCAACCTAACATTGCTCTGAGCAGGGAACATATTGCACAGCAAAGTAAACCAATGCCTTCAGCCTCTTGAAACTCACTGGTCATCCTATTGAGACTGCTTTAATATAGTGCTAGGGTACCTGGGCAAACTCATTCATGGTGCCTCTGAAGGGCTGGGGTCTGACCTGCAGAATGAGATTCTCGCTATACATAAACAGCTAATATGTGGTGGTCATCTTCATGGCCAGAATACATGAACTCAAAAAGCAAAGGGGCAGCTTCCCTCACTATTATCCCTAGCAACTCACTTAACTTTTGTGCACCCAGTGCCCGTAACTACGGAGTCTGGATGTCCTATTACCCCAGGCAGGTATGCTTCTACATCACCAAATTAACATTACTTTGCACCAATAGATAAAGTGAAGGAAATAAGTGTGCTTTGTGTTAGGACATGAACTTTTTATTCATTGCACCATTTCATCTAGTGACTGGATTTTGCTGTGTGCCTGCCACTGGCCATTCAGTGTTTTCTCCATCACTACCTACACTTCTTTATGCCATGGGAATTACATAAGCAAGTCACTTTAATATCTAGGGTTAACGGAGCTCTTGCTGTATACTGGAGGAAAAGAAGGAGAAAAATAGTCATGATTTCCATTCCTTTGGCCACATTCATACAGGAGAGAGAGGCTGTGGATGACTACTTCTCTCTTCTGTTTTCATTATTCATTTTTACTTTTGACAGTTTTATATGTATCAACAATATATTGGGATCATGTTCATCTTCATTACCCTATCTTCTTCCCATCACTACTAATCTCTGTTCTTCCCAAATAGTCCCATACTCTTTTATAACATTTTTGGATGTATGTTTATGTGTGTGCAGGTCTTGTGCAGGTAACCGTAGCTACTGTGAGTTCATGAGTGCATCGGCCATACCATATTCAGAAGACAGTGTTCCTTAGCACCCCTTCCCATTCCCCAATCACTTATAGGCTTTTGTCCGTCTTCTGTGCTGTTCTCTGGGCCTTTGAGGATCACGTAGATGATGTCTTGTTTAGGGATGAACTTTCATCCATCACTTAGTTTCAGCACCACCACTGGTTATGAATATCTGCAGTAATCATAGCCCACGGCACAGAAATATTTCTCTGGCCCAGGCTGAGAGCAGCACTAGTCTGGCAGGTTGGTTTTTATGGCACTCAAGCTTCACAGCTGGGTTAAACTGATGGCTTTTTTGTCCACACATCCTGTAGAGCACCTCTGGAACAATGAATGCTAGTCATCAGGGAGGAAGACTCTATCTTAGTACCAGCTTGATTTCCCAGTGTCTTATGACCCAGGTATTTATAGTCGTCAGCAATAGGGCTGTGCTGACTAGTTTTATGTCAACTTGACATAAGTTAAAGTTATCTGAGAGGAAGGAACCTTAAGAAGAAAATGTTTCCACAAGATATGTCTGTAGGCAAGCCAGTTGGGCATTTTCTTAATTAGTGATTGACGGGGGAGGGGCCAAACTATTGTGGGTGGTGCCATCCCCAAGCTGTTGGTACTGGGTTCTATGAGAAATCAGGCTGAGAAAGACATTGAGAGCACGTCATTAAGCTGCACCCTCCCCTGGCCTCTGCATCAGCTCCTGCCTCCAGGTTCCTGCCTTGTTTGAGTTCCTGTCCTGACTTCCTTCCATGGGGAATAGTGTGTGTAAGAGTAAGCCAACCTTTCCTCCCCAATTTGCTTTTGGTCAGTGTGTTTCACCACAGCAATAGCAACTCTAAAGCAAGAGTCTTCTGAGTTAATGGTCAGTGAATGAAAAAGGTAAATTGCTTTAGCAAAATAATAATAATTATATTATTTTACCAGGGATGGAGATGATGGAGAATGACTCAGTGATTAAGAGCACTCGTCTCTGTTTCAGAGGATATGAGTTTGGTTCCTAACACCCATGCCAGGCAGCTCATAATTCCCTTTAATTCAAGCTCCAGGGGATCCAATACCTTCCTCTGATCTCAATATATATATACATATATATATATATATGTATATATACATACCCATACAGACATGTAACATAGACACTCACACATTTGCCTTAATACATAATAAAATAAATCTTTAAAAAGTCGAAGAGGACATAAAAACCCAACCAAAAATGAACAAATGACTTTGCGGCATGAGCATAACTAAGAAGTCTGCTTGCTGTGGCTTGAATATGTCCCCTTCATAATTCAGACATTGTCAACGTGATAGTTTGCAGGAGTGGGTAGGCTTGGAGGAGTGGTTAGGTCTCAAAGGCTATGCCCTTGTGAATGGGGTAAAAGCCTTTATAAAAGCTTTACAGATTGTACCCTTTTCCCTCAGAAATCCTCCTTCTGGTCAGCTGTCTTAGAAAACAGCTAAGGCCTCACCAGACAGTGGAACAATTCTCACCAGTCTCCAGTGCTGTGAGAAAATAAATGGGTTTTTATAAAT